>NW_025109980.1:977569-1053194 GCF_011392965.1 Frieseomelitta varia | reverse complement strand
TTTTTGGTTACTATATCTTCATTCTATTTTAAAATATAAAAATGTTCGCCCCTCTTTTTCAGAGGCTTTCACACATATTTTACTTAACATAGTACAAAATTATTGCAAATCATTGGTCCTTTAGAAGCCTCTTTAAAAATTATAATTCTTTCATTGGTATTATAAAAAAAGGATTTCATTAGCAATGTAAAATTATTCTTTTTTTAAAATTTTTTTTTTTTTAATTATAACCAACATCATACATATAAGAGACGATACCCTTATTATATAGGCCAGTTGCTGTAAAAGTGAAATCGCCTAAAAGTATCTTTATTTTAATACTTTCAGAAGGAAACAAAATCGACAGGACGCAGAACAACAGCAGCACTTTATGGATTCAGTTTGTGCTGGTTATCATGCATTGCTGCGTATATTTCAGTATCTTAAGGTACAAGAATTACTTCGGGCTGCAAGAGTGTGTAAAATGTGGCGAGATTTAGCGGCACATCCTTCTTTGTGGAAAACTGTACGAATGAAAAATAGTCAAGTAACAGACTGGGATGGTTTAGCTGATACATTACAGAGGCGTGGTACTCAACATTTAGATCTTCGAAAAATGCTTGTGGCAGGCGAATCCGACAGCATTTGGAAAAAGTTTTTATTAGTAATACCACGTGTAACTAGCCTTGTCAAACTAGAATTGTGTAAATGTCCTGTGATGGTTGTTGAAGAAGTTATCAGAAGTTGCCCTCAATTAGAAGTATTAAGTGCAATGTCGATAAAATGTGATTCTTTGAATTTAGAATCAGTTGGAAATCTTAAACGTTGTCAAGAATTAAGGCTCAAAGCAATCAGTGGAATGTCATTGCAAGAAGATCTCACACGTTTACAAGAATTAACGCAATTGACACAGTTGGTGAGTATATAATTATTTCTATTTACATTCTTTAATTGCAATTATTGAATTGTATTTTCAATAACTAAATCAAATTTATATTTCACAGAGTTTAACATCGGTTAAGGAACTTGGGAAGAAAGGAATTGATATAATACAAACTTTAGTAAATTTAGAAACACTAGAATTGGGTGAATGTTCGGACTTCCCAGATAAATTTGGTACCACAGTTTTAATAAAATTACAAAAATTAGAACGTCTTAGGCTGGAAAAAGGACAAGGTTCATGTTGTACATTTGACATTTTGGAAGGCGTGTCTAAATTGCAAAATTTGATTCAAATGGAACTGGTTAATTTTGACGTTAAGAATGGTTTTGATAAATACCTTGCGAACTGCAAAAACATTAAAAGATTATTGATTATACCAACGTACATATCTCAGTCGGCAACATCCAACAATATGGTTCTTGGAGGTGTTACTGAATTATCAAATAATTTGACGCATTTCGTATGGGGCGTTACACTTGAGTTACTCAGGGTTACAGAATTATTTGTTGATCAGTGTAATCTAATGAGTAAACAGGTTACTGGAGATTCGATACCAGTTTTAAAACCAGTGCCCTGCTTAAAATTAATCGAGGATGTTGAGGATGAAAATGACAATCAAAAAGGTACTTGCATGTGTCTTTAAAATATATACATCTATGTAATATATGTACATCTCTATGTATTATATATAAAAAATGTAAATGTATTTTATAATTAATTCTACGTATTTTCTTTCATTTTTTTAGGTGATGATAAACAACAGCCAAATATAACAAATCCTCAAGTGGATATATTACCATTACCACAACTTCAGAAACTTTTACTAACTGCATTGCCTAAAACAAGGGTTAAAATTTTGAAGATTCCTTTTCATGCTACGTGGCGGCAAAGCATTTCAGATACTGCTACACAATAGAAAAAAAAAAAGAAACAATATGTATGAATATACATATACTAGAAAGGGAAGAAAAAAATACCTGATGTGAGAAAATTAAAAGTTTTGTAAATTGATTCCATAGCGTCGGCACAATTTGCCCCAATAGTTACGTATTGGATGAAAAGTAATTTAATATTTATGTACTATATGTTTTGTAGTCTTCAACAATTCCCCTTCAATTGAATATATTGATACACTCTACAGTGACCATGAATACTGTTTTTCTTGAATACTTTAGTGAAACAAGGGACCACAAATGCATCGCGTGCTATTTTAGCTGCAAGGCAAAAATCCATAAGAAGCTGGTATCCTTGTATAAATTGTTTAAAAATCATGAAAGTCTTAACATTTATAAACTACAGTACTTGGAATATATGATATATATTTAATTTGGTATACTGTAACGTGTATCTATGGTGAATAGAATTGTCTGAAATATAGAAAAAGAATTGTAAATGTTTAAAATAATTATATTGAACTAAAATTTATGAAAATATCGCACACATTTATTAAGGGGATGAAGTATGTTACTTTAAGTTTTTACAAACTGTAGGATTTTTATGACATATACACATACACAATTCATTGAGCCCAAACAAATTATAGTTTTAATTTCATCATATGTAACAAATCTCGTTAAATTTCTATTAAAATAGCAGTGAAAGAGAAGATCATAAAATCTTTAAGGCTCTATTTAGAGGTTAGGATGTATAAATAACAATATATATGATTAAATTATATAATAATTGTATGCGTATCTTTAGTATTTAAGATACGAGTTTTCCGCTGCAAAGAAATATCAAGAAATATATAAGTAATATGTAGATAAGAATGTACTTATAATTTTGCATAATACGTATTCATATACAATGTAAAAATGTAGTGAGTTATACGTACTCTGTACAAATTATGCTGTTATGATAAATTTCTTAATCAAGATTTTTCAATTTTTCAGTAGTTAATATAGATGTTATTCCTCCTTTTTTTCGTTTTTTATTTTTTTGATGTTATTCTCAAAACAGTATAGCAGTGTGATCTAAAATTAGATCTTATATTCAAGTGATAAAGATAAACGAATGTGAAATGTTTTTATTATGAAAAATTATATGTATAATTTTTAAATAAAAGAATTTTACATAAAGTGAGATTAGTAAATAAAATATTTCAATTAATAATATTAACTGTTACATTGATTCTGTTCTTAATCAAATCATATTTATCGCCTCTACTTTGGCATATTTTTGTAAAAAAAATGGATAATTAGTAGTTATCGTATTTTGCAGCGGAAAAACTCTATTGTTTTATTATATTATTTTTTAGTTGTACACAAATCGAATAATTTATAAATAATTAAGGAGGTTCTAAAAATGAACTCTTAGTCAACGACTTAAATATATAAAAGAAAATATTTTTTACGTTAAATATAAAATGTGAATATTATGAAAATAAATATAAGGATAAATATATGACTATTAGCCTTAATGTGAGTATTATAAATAATTTTATATGAAATTAATAAATGTTAAACTATTAGTAGATTTTTATCTTTTTCAAAATTAAAAACATTTTCCAAACTTTTATTTCAATTATTATTATTTCTTTTTGTGTTTTTGTATCTTGTAATTTTTTCTTTAATGCACTTTTTTTTTAATGACATGGAATTCAACATTCTTGTATATTTTACATATATGTATTATGTGTTTGTGATTTTCTGTGAATATTGTAGCTAAATTTACACACATAGATAAAAATAGGAACTAGAGCCTTGATTTTCTGTTTGTAAATAATTATCTCAGCTACATGTTTTTGGACCCTCCTTAATGATAATTTTTATATATAACAATATAAAGGCAATATAAATTTATTCTTAAAGATTTATCAAATCGTTTGTTTATTTGCATACTTTGTACAATACAAATCTTATACTAAAAAGAAATTCTTGTTATTTATGCTTTACTTTATTATTTCATTCTATTTCATTGAACAATTTTATACAAAGAAATGAAAAATATGACACTTAAATTTTTATATAATAAGTATATATGTATCTGTAGATATATTTTGCATTTTTTTTTTTTAGAAAGAGGTGTCATGTCGCGTAAATGTCAATGTAAATAATACAATCGTTACTTTCGAATAAAGTTACTTTTTTTTTTTGTTATATAAATGCAACGTTACGGCCAATTTTACTATTGAACGTGTCTTAAATTTGTTCAGGAGAATTGGCATGGGCGCGTGTCTCGGAGGGAAAAAGAGGAAAGAACAATCAAGGGTAAATTCCAACAAGGAGTTTGGCGTAATTGCGAAAGTAGGTGACCCCCGACAGAAATTGAAAATCAATAAAGTGCAACGGTGTTCGTGATACACGGGGAACAGTGGTAGCTCTACTCGGCAGTTTTGAGGTTATGTTGCCCGAGACGGAGAGGCCAGATCGTCGAACGTTCTATTTTCGTTTCGGCGAAAAGTGTTTATTCTTGCCAGTCGTGTAGGCGCGCGTTACACATTATAATGCATCTGAATGCGAGAAGAAGTCACGAAAGCGCCGTGAGATAGTACAAACATGGGCAGAAGAAAATCTCACGGATCGTCTAAAAGTAAACAACACGTTACACACCAAAGGCAATTATCATTAGCGAAAAGAAACGAAATAAATGCCTTGTGCGAAAAACTATTTGTTTGTGAGTACGCTTTTTATACAACATGCCTTTATAATGTCGATATATTCTCTCTGCAATTCTACTATTTTCTGCACTTCTGTTCGTTTAACGTGGTTGCAAAATATCGAACAGTCGCGTTAAATATTGTTGTCACCGAATGCTAAACAAATGCATCTCAATACCAAACGCAAGATCACTTTGCGAATTTTATATCGTTAAAGATCTAAAATTCACGAAATATGTATCATATATCTCGTTTAACCTCCTGGATTTTAGAAATTGTAGAAGAATTTTTTCGAAGTATTTTTTTGGTTCTCATGTTTTTCTTCTTTTTTTTTTCTGAAATAGTGAGTATTAATTCAGCATACGTGACGCAACTATGGGACAATTACGTGGAGATATCAACGATTTTGGAGAAGGTTAAACGGTTGGAGGAAATGAAGACGGAGTCGCCAAAACGGTCCCAGGGGATTGGACAATTCATAAACTGGCTGAAAGAGAATGGCGCGAATTTAGATGGAGCGAGTGTTGCCGAATTTCCGGGTTACGACCTAGGCTTGAAAGCGGAACGTAATTTTCAAGAGAACGAGCTGATCTTAAGGATACCGAGAGGACTTATTTTCAGTACTCATAACGCGGCTCCGGAGTTGATCGCTATTCTAAACGATCCGTTGATACAACACATGCCGCAAGTAGCACTTGCGATTGCCCTCCTCATTGAGAGACACAAAGAAAATTCGAAATGGAAGCCTTATTTGGATATCCTTCCCACCACCTACACGACTGTGTTATACATGACCGCTGCTGATATGATTGAGCTTAAAGGCAGCCCTACGTTAGGTAAACGTCAATACAGTTAATTAAAATTTATTTCAGTATATAATTTTAATCTTTTTTTTTTCTAATCAAGCGTTTGCAATGATGAGGTGATAACTTTAACAATGAAAAGTAATATTAAATTGTAAAAGCAACAAACTTCATCTTCAAAAATGCAGACTATTAATTATTAGTGATATTAATCCTTTTAGTACTGATAAGACTAACATATTAATTTCACAATTTTTACCACAAACACCTTGGGTCTATTTGGTTCAATTTCTCTGTGACATCTTATTTTTACAAAATGAGTTTTTATAATAGAAAATATTTTTACTGATCAAAAGCATAAAAATTGATGAAAAGCAAAGTTATTTTCTTACGACGATGTTTTATAATTCTGGATGGTGTATAGATAAATTGTAAGATATTAAGAGGATTAATTGATATTGAACTATGAATTCATAGTACAAGATTTCAAAAAATAATTGTGATTGCTTTGGAGTTGACTTTTGTTAATTTACTGATTGTTATCGAGATTTTGGCAATAAAATTTTGATGTAACTTTTGTTGTAGAGGCCGCTTTGAAACAATGCCGAAATATTGCAAGGCAGTATTCCTATTTTAACAAGGTATTCCAAAACAACAATAATGCTGTATCTACTATACTCAGGGATGTTTTTACTTATGAAAGATACTGGTGAGTAATAAAATATAATGATCATAATATTTTCGTATTTTATATAAAAGGTAATTTATTTCGCTTATGAGTTATTTGTTTAAATAAATATGTATATGTAAGTTTAAAGGATGAGTTTATAACATAAGAAATCTACTAAGTTTTCCAATATTAAAAGGAGTACTAAAATAACGATATCTTATACGATATAAAGTTACATGAATATAACCTAAACATTAAGTCATACTAGATCTTATTATTGGAATAATCTATCAGAAGCTCTATACAGTCGTATGTACAATCGTCCACGTTTACAAAGTCAGTGCACAGGTTCGATAAAAAAAGTATATTACTTGACAACCATGCTTAATTCCGTGTGGTATTTTGTGCTTTTCACATTGAGTGAATATGAGCTCTAAACTTAAAGTATACAATTAATATATGTATGCTTTAACTTATATAAATGTGAGGATACTGTTATTGTTCTTTTCTTTTGCTTTCTTTTTTAGGGGGGAGGTATAATATTGCAAATACAATTAAATAAGTTTATTTCATATAATCAGGTATGGTTTCCCAGCTGTCATTAGCATCTAACGAGTCGTTATCGATATCACTCTTAGAATCCATCTCTGTAGGTTCTTGATTCTCGTTTTTCTCTGGCCTTTTCGTCGTTGATGTGGCCACCACGTTGACCATCACTGTGCTTAGGCTGCTTGAGTTCGATAGTTTCCTAGCCGTCATCACTGGACCTTGAAACACCGCTCTGGAAAACGTGTTTTTGTACCTATATTTCTGCTTTTGTCGGATTCTGCACACGATGAATATCGCCAGGAAGACTACAAGAGTTACGCCAAGAATTGCGCCACTCGCTATTATGCTTGGTTTCACTTTTGAAAGAGACTTTCCTTTCTTGCTCCTGCTATCATCTTCGTCGAGAATATTACCGGTATTGCCGTACACGGCCTGAATGTCGATGGAACTCGGTTCCTGCTTCACGATCTCCTTGACGAAACCGGACTCTACGACGTTTGAAGTGTCATTCGCGCGTATCATTTCCGCGTCGTTGTTCATAAATATCACGCCAACATTGCTGTCTTGCACCAGCAATTTCCTTTTCTCTTCTTTATCATACTGATCGGTGAACTCTCGCTGAATATCCTTTATAAATGGAAAAGAATCGAACGTTGTTAACAGATCAACAATCTCCACCGTACGATGTCTCTCCCTCTCATCTTTCTCAATGTCCATCTTCGGAGAGGTGTTAAACTCTATATCTTCATTGCTGACCTTCGATTCTAATTTAGGTACCAATTGTTCAGTCGTACCATCCTCAAGACGAACGAGATCCATTGAATTTGACAATGAATCAATGGTTTTCAAATTTTCAGTCGACTGTGACAAATAATTGTCAACTCCCTTGTTGTAGTTTTCGTGATTCACTATTGCTTTTCCTTCTTTGGACGACGAGGAACCCGTTGCTTTCAAATCATCTGTATCTTTTACCGCATATTTGTCATTTGACTTGTGAGCTCTGATCCGTGACACCTCGGCTAGATGAACTTTACTAGATCCCCTCTGCCTCAGCGCAATCAGTTCCTCCAGACTCATATTTCTCGATTTAAGAAGACGTTCCAACCTCTTTCCTGCCGATCCAGAGGCAAACAATTCAAAGATCTCGGCCCGAGCTTCCGGCTCCACCTCTGATATAATATCGTCATAACTCTTCTTCCCAGTTGTATTTCTATTCTGATGATTTTTCAGATTATCACTATCATTCTTTTCCACAAGTGGACTAATCGAAAGGGCGTGACGATTCTCCAACGTGGAATTGACGTCACGAGACATTGCATCCAACGCAGATTCTAACTCTTTCATTATGGTTTTACTCATATCACTCTCACTTTTACCCATATCAGTGAAGTTACCGATTTGAGTACTCTGTTCCAGATCGTAATACATCACTGTATCCGGTGTATCACTCTGGTATTCTTTCTCAGAAGAACTGCCATAATCTTCCTCAGAATAGTTTACGGTTACGCGTTGCTCTTCCTCTTTGAACATTCTACTTCTGTTGATGCTGTTCGAGTCGTTAAAACCTTGTCCTTGGTTTCCAGGACTCGCAGGCAAATTGTACGTCAGTTTCGAACGCTCCGTGGGACGCAGTATCTTCTCGATGCTCAACGTGGACCCTCTGTCCTCGAAGTGGCCCTTGGAACTCGCTAGCTTCGGTGTCTCGCCAGCCTCTACATCTTTCATCATCAGCCACACAGGCGACACGCCGTTCCGTCCCTTCTTGTAATCGGTGAAATCCGAGAATTCCATGATCTCGTCCTCGTCGAAACTCTCGGCTCGGATTTCACCACCGCCCGGCGATTTCGCGCCGGCATCGTCCGCTTGCATGAGCTCCATGGAATTCGTTGCGACCGGTAACGGCATCGGTGTCGTCATCGCAACTCGAGTAGCATCGACGTTAGCTGGAATCGATTTTCCAGTCGTTACGTTTACTACTTCACCGCCATTTACTTTATTCAAGGGTTCTCTCGCGCTCGTCTGGCTGTTTTGCAAGTTTGTACTCGCTGGAACGATCGGGATTATCAATTCCTCTTCGTTTCTCTCGGAACTCTTCGCCTTTGCAGATTTCTGCGACATGGTGAACGTCCGTTGCGGTCTCTCGGTGGTGATGAGTTTCGTGAACGAATTGGTCATTATTCTCGCAGTCTCTTCGTAATCCTGGCTCTCCTCAACGTCTTTCATCTTCAGGGCGTTGATCACGTCGGCTTTACCCTTCAAGAGATCGTTCAGCGTGAGATTCCTCCGCTGCAGGATCTCGGACAAGCTCGAACCTTCCTCCTGTTGCATCTTCAACAGAGACTTCAACTCGACGGCGTTCTGTAGGAACGGTGCGTTTTTAGTTGTAGTTTCTGGAAGATTTTCTCTCGGCCAGGGCCCAGAATTGTTATTTGTTCTTCCTTCGTTCAACGACGTTTCACTTTCTACCAGAGTGAATTCATAATTTTGCGGTGGTCTACGTTTCCTTGGTCGTGGCTTTAAATACTCCTCGTCGTTGAGTTCATGCTCGTAGTCGTTCGGTCGTGCTTGAAATATCTCTCTGTGCCTCGCTGACGTTTCCTTATCTTCTTCAATGTCCCTGTTTCGTTCGTCGTTCCTCGTTTCTTCAAGCGTAGCCGCGTTTTCACTATTCCACGGTCGATTTCTCTTTCGCGGCGAGATCTCGTCTCGTTCGTGGTATTCCCGTTTGATCTCTGTCGGCCCGTGGTCGTAATCGTTGTATGGCGATCGATGGTTGTTCCTCGTGCGAAGGAAATTTTCACGCCTGTTGCTCTGACGATATTTCGGTGTACGACGATCGTAGTCGTCCTCCTCCTCGCTGTTGTCGATCTTGCCCCTGGAGAACCGGGAAAATTGGGAGAACGGAAGTAGAGGGATCGTGTCGCCGTCTCGCCATTTTGGTTCCAAGGCCTCGCCGTTGTTTCGCCATTTACCCACCAGCTCGGCCGTGTTTTCGTCCCAGGCTTCTGGTCGGCCTCGCGTTTCCTTCTAAAAATAATTCAACGTTTGAAGTTATTTGAGTTCGTGGAAGATTCTTTGAGCAGTTTTCTTAGTAAGTGATGTGTAAAAGAAGAAATGAGATACGTCGTTCAGGGAAATTGATATTTTAATTGGTCAGATGAGTTGAACACGTTGACATGTTTTGTTTTTAATTTTTATATTATATATATAATGCACAATATATATTTATATACAGTATTATTTAATTATTCATGCCTATATTATTTTATTTTAAATCATTTTACAGTTCATTCTATTCTGAAAAGTAATATATATATATTGCATGAAATGTAAATATTACAAATAATATATAATATACAAATAATATATTATTTTAATCATTCTAAGATGTAAAGTATAATAGTAAAATAGTAAGAATAAAAATGTATTGAAATGTCAGAGTACAAAGGGTAACATATATTATTATGTACAAAACTCTTCAAATCACTTGCGCTTGATAATTCCATGTTATTACTCATGAAATATTCATTTTTAAGGTGTAAATGGGTTAATAGCGATTAATTGATTGCAAATGCTTATGCAAATTCTTATTATTATGAATACAATTAAAGTTTGAATATTTTATACACTTTTACATACTATATGTATGTATGTATGTATATATTATACATACATGTATTTTTCACATTTCTTATAAACATATAAATACCCATACTTGAATGTTGATAATAAGCATAGAGTTAGATTATTTATTAATTATTGCGGTGTTTTAAAAAAATATTGCACAATATTAATAACTCTGTCTTTATTTGTTTTTAAATCTTTCTAGATTTAATTTTCTTTTCAAATTTAAGTTTTAGATTGAGATGTAATTCGAATTTTTTAAAGATTGCAATTAATCACAATTACAGAGATGACAATTAAAGATTCACAAAGGACGCAATTACACCCTTTCCAAAATAAATTTTTCACTCTGTGAAATATATATATATATATTTTGAAAAGGGAGAGATCGTGAAAACGAACGTGATCGTGGAGATACTCCAACAAAACATTTTCTTCGAGCAATTTCTCTGCTTCACCAGGGGAAGAGTTACAACTTGTCCCAGTTTCTAGAATCACCCTGTAAACACTTTAATTGCACTTTTCCTAAGTATCAATCGAATTAGGTATAATGTAGGATCAACTCGAAAGAAAGTTGATTTTATGGGACTTGATTGAATTTTTTAATCATGATCAAATGCATATTAATCGTCGTCATTCTAATAAGTATATTTTCTAACTTTCCTAACTTTGTAATTTTAGAAACAACATTATTTCAGTATTTCCTAAGTTGATCATTATATCAGTAGAAATTTTTCCAACTCTTTGAGCTACAATTAATTAGTTTTTAAATTTATTCTTGATCGATTTTGACTTTATTTTTCTTAATTTTGATATTTTATCGATTGTTATTATTTATATTCATGTTATGGTTGTTTGAAATGTAGTATTCTTTAAGTAATCAATAATATAATTCAATAATGTTTTTATCTGTATAAAGGATTAAATTGTTAAATATGTAATTACATATAATTGTAATTATAAATACTTGATTATATCATTATAATTTAATAATTTTTTCGTATTAATAAGAAAAATTAAACGATGACTCCAAGATACATAGAAAATTGTTTTTTAAAGTATCTATTATGATTCAAACAAATACAGGAAGAGATATAAAGCTAAGAAAAATACAATTACAATCGCAATCAAGAACGAGTGAAAAAATATAATTTTCACACAATTCAAAGGTTGAGAAAAATTCTCGTAAATAAATTTTTACGATCGGTTTAAGAAACATTCAGTTTTCTTTGTAATTCGTAAAGTTAGAAAATAATTGATCACAACTGAAATATCATCTAAACTTAATCGTTTTCAAATAACAGAATTTTTTTTAAAGGGAGGAAGGAGGGACTTTTTATAGAATAAAAGTATATATAATGATTGATGCATAAAATAATAATAATAAAATACTAGTTTCACTTGAGAAAAATGTCGATAATTTCCAAAATCCAAAAGGAACTGATTTTCTGAAGGAAAAGTTTCACTCTGACGCAATCTCTTTTCCTTGTCGAAAATAACTAAAAAATCTAGGGAACGTATAAAAATATTTATCTGTCTCGACAAATATTTTTCTTCTCGTTGAAAGTTTCGAAAGATCCAGTTTTATCTGTCGTGGCTTTAACAAGTGGCAAATATAGGAGAAAGTAGCGAATTCGTGGATTTCGGGGACGAATCTGATGATGTTTCACATGAATTACTTAAAATTATTGAAATCGCGTTTCTACATGTTTGACCAAAGGCATCGATTCGATAAATACACATATACACATTTACAAACTCGTTTAAGAAATTAGGGCAGGATGTTAGTATCCCATAAAATTCAAAAACAAATATTTAGTAATAGCTATTTATTTGCAGACAGTGCTGATTTCGATGGCCTTGATGTATGTTGTCAATGTCAACGTTTTAAGTAATTTCATACATATATGAACATATGTAAATACATTTAGCTTCATAAAATAAAAAGTTTTATATGACCCATATAATTATATATGTAAATATATATATATTAATTTTATATATAATAAGATATATAAAATATATAAAATACACAAAATGAAAAATTTTGTAAAGTTAAATATTTATGGATCATATATATAAAAGAGAAATTAGTAAAATAGTACAGATATTTAATAACCTGTTTAATAACATACTTGAATCAGAATCACTTTTAATTTTCAACATCTTACATGTTTTTAATAAGATTTAAAAGGTGTGGATGCAATTTAGTATATTAAGTGAATTTTATTAATTATGAAAAAAACAGAGATATATGCAAAGTACATTCAGCTCTTATTAATAAATATTTATAATTACTGTACATGTAATATTTTAATAGAAATCCTATTCAGATATATTTGCCTACATATCTGTATCTTTTTGTTATTGAACTGAATATTTACTAGTTCATTTATAATTGTGCTGTTCTATTGTTGATTATGAACTTTTATCGCGGCGATGAAAAATCTTTACTAAGTGTACATCTACCTATTAGAATAATAACAAAGCGACTTTCTAAAATTTGAACATACTGTAATTCGTTAATAATAATAGTTAAAATAAAAATAAATCGATATATATTGTCGTTTTTGATTGTGATAAATTAATGGATTGGTAAATATTTATGTTCGTTAACAATGTTATTAAATATTTGATTATTCGAGCATGAATCAACTTCAAATTCGAAGGTTTTATTTTTTTTACAAAGAGATCATGTAGAAAATCCCTGCTTTTTGCAGGATTTGATACAAGATAGTAATTTGCGTCGATACTTTCATTCATTCATCGCCGCTGTTTAAATTAGTTACATTTTTTTATTATTATTATTATTTTAATTTTATGTCGTGTGACAGTGCAACTAGCTGAGCTAACCACGTACCAAAATATGTAACTGCTAGAGTAGTGTGAGGCGAATAGAGATAACAAAGCTCACGAGTTCCTTGTCAATTCCTCGAGCGTTATTCTTGACGATGATAAACGCCAAAACGCGTGTCGAGGCCGACAGAGGTAAAAAAAAAAAAAAAAAAAAAAAAAAAAGACTAGCCGTATAGTAGCACACGAACAGCCAGAGAAAGAGAAAGCTGATGTAGCTAGCACGGAAAGTTCGGAACATTGCAGACAACTTTTGTCGTATACTTCGCTGTCGTTTGAAAACAAATTTCGATCAATGCCTGATCAAACTGATGAATTCTTGCCAGTTAAATCCACTAGTAGTAGTTTGAATTTGAATTCCTATTAGGCAGGATGGGCTAAAAATCACTTTGTACTAAAATAAGTCTGTACATAAATTTAACTCTGTCCTGGTCAACGTTTGAGAAAGATAATTTTTAAAACATAGTGAAAAATATCATGTTTGATCTTAAATTTAATTTGAAGCTAATAAAATCAGTTTTCTCGTATATTTTGATGTTTTATTAAAAAAAAAAAAAAAAATGGGTGGGAAGAAACTTTTGGTCCACCTTGTACAATGAAGAACTAACGAATGATGAAAAATTGTCGATAATTTGAGCTGTTATATTACATATCCCTTAATTATTTTTATTTTATTTTATTTTATTTTATTTTATTTTTATCTTATTTTATTTTATTTTATTTTATTTTATTTTATTTTATTTTATTTTATTTTATTTTATTTTTAATAACTCCCTATTAAAAAAACATTTATATATTTTCACGAGTAACCAAAATTAATATCATTTAAGATTAAAATAACTAGAAGGATTAGTTAAGAAAATTCAGGAATCTAAATGACGACGATCCTGTCGTCGAATTACAAAACGAATAATAGGCAAGGTACGAATTAATAAACATCTCGAGATGTCGCCCTGTCGCGCAGAATTGTAGGGTATTACAGCGTTTGACGCATTTCAACTGAACTTTGAAATGTCTCAAGAATTTCATGACGTATGTACGTACGTTGCCTAGGTATCTACGTGTTTCGTCTAAAGTGAAAATAAGAGAAAGAGGGAATATGCGATTGGTGGAAGTCTCCACGTTCACGCAACAAGACATTCACTCTTTCATTCGCGTGCTGAGGTAAATGCAATAATTGGCTATTGACGTTTTGTCGCCCCGACTGCTTTTATTGCCCGCTGTGGATCTAATTTTGTGCTACAGGTGACGTCAGAGAGATTTTACGATGTAGAAAAAGACGTGCCAGAAATAAAAAGAATCGAGAATCAGGGGGAGAAATTGAGAGAGAACTGGCATAAAGTGTGAACTTGTATAAAATTGCGGGTATTAAAAGAAACGACAAAATTGAAAATTGGGATAAAATTAACAATTTCGTTAACGATTTACAATGAGGTAGGAATTAAAAATAATTATGAATTTATATGAGTGTAATATCAATTTTGAATGAATAAGTTCGGATAAGAATTGAGAATAAATACTCGTCGAATTCTCAAAGTTAATAATTGGGTCAAAAATAACTAATAATAATTAATCAATTAAGAATCAACGTTGCGTAAATACAAAGATTCAATTGTTTCATAACCAGAGAATGGAACAAAATTCAAAATACATGTGAACATATAATTTTCGATATAATAATTATATTAATATAATAATAATTAATTATATTAATATTATATATAATATAATTAATAATTATATTATAATTAGTAATAATAATTAATAATTATTATAATATTATAATAATTATATTTCGAAATTATAATAATTATATATATTAGAAAAACACCGATGCAAATTAAATGAAAGATGCAAATTGAAAAATAAATGAAAAGAAATAATTAATTAAGGAGATCGAAAATTTGCTTTGAATTAAAAATTAATTAATATACTACAAATTGTAATATACTAAATTAATAAATTAATATATAACATAATAATAATATATATAATTAATGTATAATATATAATAATAATATATATAATAGTATGTAAAATTAATACGTGGAGCGAATCTACAATTCGTTTATATTTCAAATCTATAGTTCATTTCTCTTTCAAATCTTCTTTCCTCTGAATTCTGTCGTACCACTTTCCCTTTTGAATTACGCTTACGTTTTTTTGTCTCAAAGCTCGTTCACGGTTACGAGCAACTAAAAGTTAGAGATCGTCTGTCATATTAATATCTCGATTATTCGAAGTAGTGATGTAACTTCTGATAAAAACAAATACGAAGTATTGTTTTTTGCTTTGTTACTGTATATAACTTTTCTTTTTATATATATATCGTGGTATGAAAATATATAACACTCGATATCGTCGATTGTGTAACGTAAGAGCTTCGTTATTGAGTTCAAATCGATGCGTGTTTGTGAAAGAGTTTGACTCTGTTTCGCAATGTCGAGTAATCAACAGGCTACGACAGATGCTACAAACTTCTCGATCAAATTTCATTATAATATAATTGTAATTATACGTAATTTAATTGCGCATCATTGAGGCAAAGAATTTTTAAAAAATAATAGACTGCTGATTAATGATTTCTAAAATCTTTTACAAGACGAAGGATGCTTTTACTAATCTCTTAATTGAAGAGAAAATTTAATTAGAAAAATTATTGAGTTGAAGCTTTAAAAATGACAGGCTGCCGACTGATGGCTTGTAAAACTGTTGTGTAACTTTCTACACGAGAAAAGTTTTATATTCACACGTACAAAGTGGCGGACGGAGGAAAGTTCAAAAGACAAGCACCACGTAGAGATAGTCCATAATTTTATAAATTACATTTAGTAAGAAGAATAAACGGATATAATGCACGTCCCATAATGAACAACTACTACCAGTGTATAGCCATTATCATATAGACAATGTCTAACCATTCATCATACAGGCAAATACAGGCAAATACCAAGTTTAAACTTTCTTTCGTCCAAGGAAACTCCAATCGTCAAAATCAACTCATTCTAAGTAATCAAAGTAACTAACCGTGTCAGAAAGCTGCCAACCTTCGATGCTCTGAAATTTACCGAAGATTCAGTTTGAAGATTTTAATTCAGGAAGAGAAAAAAACTCTGCTTCTGTTAGATATATTTTGTTACTGTCTTTTTTTTTTTTTTTTTAAAGTCGAGAATTTCTTGTTTCAAAATTGTAATATTTTCTCAGTTTCAAGTATATTTAAGCAAACACTTCTCAATAGTTTCTATCCAGTGATAATATTATATCGGCGAGTTCAAAAAGAAAGCGACGAATTGTTGTATACGGTTTGGTCGCTCGTTATGGTCCGCAATCAGTTGCCAGCGCAAGTGGTTAACCAGCGAATAACATAAATAGCAGAGTATAGATATATATTATATAGTATATATAGTGGAAATGGTAGTATTTCGACAGTAACTTTGACAAATATGAGAGTTGGTGAGTTTGGTGATTTGTTTCAATTTATATATTAAAAATATTAATACTAAATTTAACAATGTACAATTCTTTAAATAACTACTAAATTTAATAATATACAATTCTTTAAATGAATTAAATTTAAATTTATTATTATTATAACAATAATAATACTAAAAATTAAAATTACTATAATGATCAATCCATTTGAATAATAATTTAAGCTAAAATTAAAAAAAAAAAATTATTCTTCAGTTCAATCAATTAAAATTGAAAAAGAGAAATTAGTAATAAATATATTAAATTTCTCAAAATAACACAATCATAAGGATCGTTTCGATAAAGATCGCAAGATCCGTGGCGTTTCTGTTGAATTAAATTTTTGTCATTTCGAGAGTTGGCAGGTTTCTGTAATTCTGTTTCAATTGTTGCTTACCCGGTGATCCTGGCCGTCGTCTCGCGTGACGAGCTCCGCACCTGCCAGCCTCCCATAAGCTGCAAGCTCAAACGTGCAAAGCGTCAACGAGAGCAGACAGTATGACCTCCACATCGTTGCAGTGCGATCGAAACGTGGACAGTTCCTCGTCCTCGAAGCACCAATTCTCCCGTAGCTCCTCCACGTTGCCGTGGTGGATCGGCACCTCGATACTCGCCTCCTCCCTGCCGTACAGGTGCACGAAGATCGCCGCTGTACACAGGATAACGAAAATCGCGTTCTTCCTGTTGCACAGACCGAAGATATCCTCCAGGTTCATGCAGAACCGCTCGGTGGAGTCCTTTCTTTGCCGGTTAATTACCTCTTCTTCTCTCGCCCGCCGTTAATTCGTTCCTTTGTTCCACTTCCTCTTCTCCAGCTCCTTTCTCTCTCTCTCTTTCTCTCACTCTGATGAGATGTTGCAGTCGAATCGAAACTGTTCTCTGATCTGCAACGTGGAAACTTTCTACTTTATTTCGAAACACTTTAGCTTTGTTTCTCTTCTCTTCTACGATTTTTGGCCAGGCGAGTGAAGATATCGCACCGGTGATGAATATTTCTGGGATGAAGGATTTCAGCGTTTGGCTGATGGCATTTGAGTTTGCAGTTGCAGTTTCTTCGCCTTTTAATAAGCAGATTTTAAAGCAGATTTCGCTGTATTTGATTGAATTAATTTTAGAAATACGTCTCGTTCTCTTCGCCACGATGTTCGCTTCTTTTAATCTCTTACGCTGCCAAAATTGCAATAGTTTCTCAGTATATTTAAGTACAAACCAGAAACAAATAATAAATACTTCTCAATTGTTTCTGTCCAGTGATGTCATAGCCGACGAGTTCAAAAAGAAAGCGACGAATTATTCTATACGATTTTGGTCACTCGTTACGGTCCGCCAATCAGTTGCCAGCGCAAGCGGTTAAATGGAAACCGTGCGGATTTCAAATTTTCACTCGACAGATTCAGATTTACGATTGTTGTTAATTATTGTGACTCGATGTTACTCGATAGAATTACGAAACATTGTTTGAAAATACACTTCTGTCTCTTCACCACGATTTGTAGATTAGATTGGTTCAATGTGAATTACAAGAACGGATTTCTGATGAATCCTCGCTCAATAAGAATGTGTCTCTTCCTCTCCACCACGAGATTGATCCTTTCAAAAGAAATCGTACGGATTTAATTTTCGTTCGATAAATTTAGATCTACTTGTTTAGTTGTATGCTTTACAAGTATTAAGAATGTTATTTGATAGAATTATAAAATTTCGTTTATTAAATATGCTTCTATCTCTTCACCGTGATTTTTGGTTAAATTAGGTTGGTAAAAATTATGTAGGCAGATTTTTTTTACAAATTTTAGTTTACCGTTCGTTTGCGCTTGTAATTATTGAAAATGTCAGCTTAATAAAATATAGAAATATGCTTCTATCTCTTCATCACGATTTTTGATTAGGATAGGTTGATGAAAATCATATAGATAGATTTATCATTCCAATTATTAAAGAATTAAAATTAGTTATTCTTAATAAAAAAATATGGAAATGTGTTACTTTCTCTTTCAGGATTTTCGGTTAGTTTAATAGAACTCAGAACAGTTTATGAATTTTAATCTTCGCCCTGGTCGATTTAAATTTGTAATTACATATAACATTGCATGCAATTATACTTTTTCTTTACAATTTTTGAATTTTACTGACACTCGCTCGATAGAATTTGAAAGTACTTTTTCTCTTTCTCCTCGCCACGATTTTAATTCAACAGACTTAGTCATACAGACTTATACACTTTAATGGATTTAAGTTTTGCAATTGCAATTCGTAATTATTACACGTTTGGATATATATTTCTTTCTTTTCACTACAGATAATGGATTCTTTAAATTAGTATGTTCTCGACGAACTTTAATCATCACTCGTAGATTTACGTTCTGGAAAATATGTTTCTCTCTGGTATATTTTAATTACGATTTTAATATGAAACACGCGAGTGCTAAATCTCTTACTTCGTTGACTTACGTCTGCAATTACCGTTTGTAATTATTAGAAATTACCTCTGGAAAATACGTCTCCTATCTCAGTTCTGCTTGTTTCTCAACACAAGCAAGGCACACGAACACCAGAGATTTCTCTCCCGACTAGTCTGACTATTTCAACGTAAACCACATGGTTAACAACCTCTGTCATCGATCGTTCGATAACGCGTTGCAAATCGAGATTCTCGCGGGAAAATTGTCTCGCGAGCTCACTCAGGCAAACCGTTCTTCTCTACTCTCGTCTGTCGTTTCAAACTTTTTCGAAGCGGCAAACGCTCCTCCACGCTCGGCAAATCGTTCTCGCGCACTGACGCCGGTTTTCTCCGTGCACGGTTCTAAGTAAGTCGGTGAAACTCGAGAGCAGTCTTTTACTTTAAAACGCTCTCCTGTTCCCCGGCCAGGGCCATCGTCGTGATCGCGTGTTTCATCGTTGCCGCAGCCAACAACCGATTCCTAGTCGCTTCTAGAGTCTAAGATTTGGGAGGAAGGGGGAAGATGAAACGCGGAGGATTCCTCGCGATCTGTTAGACACGCGTCGATAGATTCAACCGCGAGTTTGAATCACGGAAGAGTTTTGTTGCCTTTGAGAGAGTTGTCGGTTTTTCTGTAAGAAAATTGTACGAAAATTGTATCGTATTCTATTTACGTGTTGGCCACACATAAGCAAGCTTCGAAAATTGTGTGTAGCCATTGAAACACTGAAGGGTGGTCATTGAAACAAACTGAATGATACAAAACGAAAATAACTTTTACAAACACATGTTTTTTTTTTTTAGTTTTTGTATTATTTTATTTTTTTATTTAGCTTTACTATTTATTATTTTTATCATTCATTATTTTATGTTTTAGTTTAATTTTATTATTTTTATTATTTTATTTTTTAGTTTTTTATCATTTTGTTTGGAAATGTAATTAATGGATTTTTTTCAGTATTACGTGTGAATTTTTATGAATTTTAATTAAAGATTACTGCAATGTATATAATAACAACATATATATAATATGTACTACTATATATACAATATATTGTATTATATATAATATTGTAATTGTATTATATATATTATATATAATATTTAATTGTATTATATATAATATGTAACTGTGCTAATAATATGTGCACATATATGTGTACATAATTAAAAATAAAAATTCTTCCTTCATCATACAAGAGATGTTCCATTTAAAATATTCGAGGAATTACCGAAGCGATGAAGATGTTCATGAAAATTAGTATAATAAATAATATTCTCCCAGTTGAATATATTTTAATCTCATCAGATCGTATACTCAAGAAAAATATGATACTTAAATATCGTTAATGAGAAGATCCTTTAATCTTCGTAGCTCAAATAATAGCTTAAATTTCCATTAATTGTGTTCAAATCATATGAGAATCGATGTGCGTGTAATATGCTAAAATTCGTACAGTACAACGAATGAGAAAATTTATGATAAACTTATATAAATTTAGTAAAATTCAATAAAATTTGTAATAATATAAATAACAAAATAAATACTTAAATACAATAATATAACGAAAGAACAATCTCATTTTATGAAAAATCTGTCGAGTCTCCAAAAACATTTACACACGCTATATGCAGTTGTATACGTGGTATAATGATTAGGGAAAAGTTTATAATACATTAAAGAACGCAAGCTCTTATTTGATCACGTATTTTGCGATCACATATTTATAAGTCATTCAAAACTCCACAAAATTTCTTCGTGAAAGATTGTAAAATTCAAATTGTAATTTTTTTCACATTACAAATCTAAATCCTTTTGCGAAGGATCATGAATTAACCGTTTTGATCATTCTGTTCGTTCTAGTGTTAAATTAACACTATAATTTACGTTAAATTACGTATATGTTAAATTAATACTAAAATTTTATTCGAAGTTTTATTCGAATAAAATTTTATTCGAATAATGCCCAACTCTGTACTGTTAATGATGGTTTGGACATTGCGTCCAGATAGCATTTATGGCATTCACTTTCCCTCTTTCCATTTCGTACAATTTTCTACAAACTGTGTGGCTTGCGTAACTTCTAATTGGTTAACTAATTCTTCTTGCTGGATCGTGTTGGATCTTCGTGTCCGGTATGTGAGAAATCATCGCTGTCAGTTCTTGCGGTCGAAAACGTCGTTCTTCCAATCGGTTGAATCAAAATCGTTTGTTCTAAAATTCTTAAAACCATCTTCGATTAATGTTTGATACAACATGATCGATCCTATTTTATTTTCGCGATATTTATCTACTCGAATATTGGTAGATAAATATAAATTATTATTCTATTGATAAACTTCTGTTAAATATTAATTGATAATTAATAATCTTCTTTTGCAATTTGCCTGAAAAATATTTGCAAATTATTTTATTGTTAATTGTTATAAATAAGTTTCGTAGAGTAATAATCAGACTACAGATCTTTTTGTTTATAACTTCATAGCTTTGTATTCATTTCATTTATTTCGTTTCATTTATGATTTTTGAATTGTAACAAAGTAAAATTGTAATTTATTATACACATTGTAATTTTATTATTTCATTTATACATATCTATTAATTTTATTACCAATTAAATATTTTATAAATAATTACTTAATTTACAATCTGAGTGGAATTATCTGGTCAATAAATGGTCTACTTTATTATTATTAGTAATTAAATAAAATATCATTTTGTTTACAAAGTTGGAAATTATCTGGCCAATAAATGATCTACTTTGAATATTTTATATAATTTATATATATATATATATATATATATATATATATATATACTTTAATTTAATATACTTATATAATATAATTTATATAATTTAATTTAATATACTTATATATAATATATATATTTTAATATATATAAAATATTTATATATAAATACTTTATATACTTACTTTCTATGTTTCTCACTAAAAATCCGCGGACCAGTAAAATAAGTTTCTCATATAGCCTTTGAATAAATCTAAAATCTGAGAAGAGACATACCATATAAAAGTTAATGATTAACTTAATTATTAAATTATTGAATTACAGCAATTAAATGAGACACAGCGTATATGTTTATATTCATCGCGAAAGTCTATAAAGTCAGACGCAATACGGCAGATATACATTTCCCACGTGTTGGAATACGTTATGGAATATGAGAATACAATTGACGAGTTCATTAATTATGCGACAAGTTGCTCAACGATCAGTCTGTCTACAAAATGTCTCGTATTAAAGGAACGTAGACGTTGCATGCCAACGTGATTCTGATGATTTTTCATGCCTCCAGATCGAGTGCAAAGAATCGGTGAGATACTGAGACGAAACGATGCAATCGATTTTATTTTTTAGTTAATTAAAAAAAATCGATCCTATCGACACGAGCAACGTGTCTTGACTACAATTAAACAGCCAATTAAACAGAAGATTAATTAAATTAATGAAGTATTCTTTGTTACATGTAGAACTTTGATATTCGAGGGGAGAGATTAATTGCTTGTTAAGAAAGTAATTACTTAATCACTCGTCTTTGCTACTTCGCGATTAAATATCTTGCTATTGTACAGATGCGTTAAGTATAATAGTGTTACAAATGTAGAAATAAATATTTGATTTCTCTTATATAGTCAGACAAGTTGCATATAAAAACGTTGTTATTAATTAATTGATTGAATAATTGATTGATTAGTCGAATTTAGCGAATTGTCGATGATAAAAAATTTATATTGTTAAAAACGTACTTGGACTGATTTTTAAGGACTACACTCTTTCTATAAATTGATTGATTAATATAAATTTATATTATTATATTATTTATATTGTTATTATATTAATATTTATATTGATATAAATTTATATTGATATAAATCTGTTAATTAACTTTGAATTTATTATTAATATCAAATTAACATTACTTTTGAATTTATTATTAGCATCAAAATACATAATATATATATATATATATATACAATTTTATATTTTAATTTTGTATATATATTATAACATAAATTTTAATTGTATATATTTTATAACATAAACATCACGTGTACAATTAATTTATTTTACAATACAAATTATATAATATGACAATAATATATAAAAAAAGGAAAAGAGAAATATTCTTCTTTTCGATTTCCACACTCCAGTAATCGCAGGAAAATTATTGGTCTTCTGCCCGTGGCAGTAATGGCAATAATTTTCATTGCGTCGAGATAAATAGCGACAATTTCGCGATCAATGGATCGTGCAGTAACTCGGTGAACCTTCGCCGAGTGAATTCTAATAGAAAGTACGCTCCGCGAGGATCTCACGATCTTCGATTCATAGCACGACCTTCCCACGTGCAGTGGACTGTGCATCCATCCCCACGATGCGCAAGAAGCCGCTGTTGTTCTGTGCACGTCTTCCGATCTTTATCTACCTCCAGCCGAGCTCCGCGATATTGCGAAAACGAACAGCCATTCTCGTTTTTGTTCTCGTTTTCTTTCGTTTGTTCTCAAGCGTTGTCGTCCTCGTCGTCGTTGTTATATTGTCTATATTTATATATGAATTTAATATAATAACAATTATTATTATTACAATTATAAATTTAATATACTTCAATATAATAATAATTATTATTATAATTATAAATTTAATATACTTCAATATAATAATAATTATTATTATAATTATAAATTTAATATACTTCAATATAATAATAATTATTATTATAATTATAAATTTAATATACTTCAATATAATAATAATTATTATTATAATTATAAATTTAATATACTTCAATATAATAATAATTATTATTATAATTATAAATTTAATATACTTCAATAATATAATAATTATTATTATAATTATAAATTTAATATACTTTAATATAATAATATAATAATAATTATTATTACAATTATAAATTTAATATAATTAACATAATTTAATATATATTTAATATATTTATATACCCAGTAGTATTCTATATTATATAGAATATACATATTTTTTCTATAATATTTTTCTATCCCATCATGTGTTTATGTTTTTAAGTAATGTTGTTTCAATTTGCAACATTTTCGAGAGAAGAAGTATCTTCATTTTTTTTTTATCCATTTTTACACGATCTAGCAAGGACCTCCTTCAAAAAATAAATTCAGGTTTATGAGAAAGTAAAAAAAATATTGAACGCAGTAAACGACGAACGTAATTATGAGAAGAAAAGCGTCTTCATCTGACCGTTCGTTTTCTTACGCGATGTAAAAGTATTTGAGGATAAAATGAACGATGTATTTGAAAAGGAGGCTTCGAGCTTTAAAATGAATCCAGGTTTCCTATTGTACGATTTTTTTCAGTAGTTTAAACATTTAGGGTCCGTTATAAGTTATTCCCATAAATTTTCAATCTTGTTATTTTGATGCATTGTTCAATACTTCAACATCACGAAGAAAAGTCATAATGGTATAATCCACTCGACGTTATTTGAAAGTACGAAAATTTTAAAAATTTGCACGTTCCATGCAGCGATTGATTTAATAAATAAATTTCTTTTGTTGAACGCGAATTTCCTTCGGACCAGAGGATTAAAATTCACGTGGTAGGTAAAATGTTGTAGAATGTTTTTATTTATCGTTTGCATTTAAGATAGCTGATCTGTTTAGACAATATTTAGAAGATATAATAGTTGCGTACAAGTTGGACTTCACTGTTTGTTGGATAGATTTTTCTAGAAGGATATATTTGTATTTGTCATAGAAATGAAGAGAGAAAGGTTTTTACATTGAGGCTATTCCTTGTACAATCATTGAATTGTTCATTTCATACTGTTTAACATACAGTTACAAATAGAATTAATTGTATTATTTTGTATTGTATTATATTATGTTGTATGTTAATTATATTATATTATATATTAATTATATTATTAATATTATATTAATTATAATTTTTATAAATTTAAATGTTATTGTTCACGATAGTTATGAGTTAAACAAGCAAATGTTATAACTTCTTTCTTCCATGATATTTTTGTGCTTTCTGTAGATATACTATTACATTAGTACATAGTATTCTATAACTTTGAACTTTTAGATTTTAGAATGTTTGAAGTTCAGTTAGGCGTAGTGTACACCAAAGAAATTGAAAGTAATAAACAAGAAAGACTTGACGCAGTATAAAATATAAAAATTAGTGTAGCAGAAAATTTAATATAGCAGTAAAGAATGGTTTGAAAACTTTGAAAGAGTTTATTAATTAAATATTCTCTTTTCTTTGATTTAGCAGTATTCTGTTTAATTAAGATTTGTTTATGCATGTGAATAGTTTTACCGCTTATTAAAAACGAGCTGTGTCGTCAAATGACATTGCACATAGCATTGTATGTTAATCTGTCTTTAAATATTTATTCTTCATTCTTTCTTCATCTTCAATGTTTCTAAGAATTTTCTTTTTCTTTTTTAGAGGAGAACTTCTTTTTTAATAATTTTCAAAAACATTTGTCCTTGTCAATTACTGACAATAGAAACGTATTTTTTTCTAACATTTCTATGATACGATACGTTGAAATTAACTTTGCTAAAAATAAATATGTTTATTTCTTACTTAATAAGTCTAAACGTTTATTTTAATAAGTCTAAATTATTATATATATATAATAACTAGATCTAATCACATTACAATTTCAGTGGATATTTTTGTAAATATGAATATTACATTGTATTATTACAATGTATAAATTTATAATCTACATTTATAATCTACATTTTATTTTGCACTTTACTTTATTAGTATTTAAAATATTCTTTGAATTATATCTTATTTAGCCACATTTCGTTATTCTGCTATTTGTACTCATATTTCTTGTAAATGTTTGAAAAAATAAGAGTTCGAACCTAAAATTTTTCGAATGAGTTTCTACCTTAATAATACCTCTAAATCTGATTAGTTTATTATTTAATGTTATATAGAGAAATGTATTATAAATATCAAGTGTTAGATCGTTTTCATCTTCATGATACATTATTTGATTCGGATTTATGTGTCTGGAGATACTTGTGTCATAAAATGGCATGATGCTGGATGAGCATTCCCATTATAAAGTATGTCAATTCCTTGCTCGTTCGTGAACGGTATTAATAGTTGCGTGGTGTCTGTTATGACTCTCTAGTTTGATATAATTTAAGCAGTTGGATTTCCTTGATAAGCTATGAAAACGAATGCATATATAGTTATGAGATGATCACTAATTTCGAATAGCAATAATTTTTAAATTAATTATTAATAAACAATGTAAATTGAATTTACACATTTTAACGAATTTACATAATATAAATAATTATATCTGAGACAGAGGAAAAGAATTAAATAAATAATTATCTAATCTGAGATAAATGAATAATTATATTAGATAGAGAAAATAGTTATAATTGTAATATTATAATATTATAATATTAACAATTAATAATATAATATTATAATATTAATAATAAATAATATATTATAGTATTATAATATTAATAATTAATAATATATTATAGTATTATAATATTAATAATTAATAATATATTATAATATTATAATTATAATTGTTTTAAAATTTGTTTTAAAAACAAATGATCAAGATCATTTATCATGTCGACTGTACAATATTCATAAATTTATAAGTCAAATATTATTATTTCAAATAGTGTTTAAAACTATTTTATAAAAGATATCTGTTCACATTCGGAATACCTGCATATTACGAAATCGATATATATATGTAAATTGAATTAACAACTGTTACACAAATATCTTGTTTCTATTTTAATTATCATGCACAATTTAATGGGCCCTACATTTAAGCTAGTGATAACTAAAATACAGTCAACAACTATCTTCATATGAAAAATATAAAGAAAATACATGAAATATATTTTAAATAACGTTGCTTATAACAACAATACTTGACAAAACAAAGTGACTCTCCAAAATTTCAATTCCTCTTCAAAAAAAAAAAAAAAAAAAAAAAAAAACTTCAATTCACACAAACGTATCCTCACTCTGAAATAACATTTTCATGAAAAATGAAATTACAATAATGTCGAATCGAATCGAATCGAATCGAATTGCGTCCAAGGCGATATCTACTGGATTTAATCAAGAAGATGGTCGCTGGCTCGGAGAGAGGGAAAGAGAGAGAGAGAGAGAGAGGGAGAGAGAGAAGGGGAGAGCCTCAGCACTTTCACACGAGAGGCTGAAACTTTCATACGGTTTATCTGGCTCGGTACCGCACGCACGAGAAGCGAGCGTTCCCTTTTCCCGTTCTTTTTTTTTCTTCCTTCGCGGGATATAATTTTCTATTATCACGTAAACGCGCGTCTGCTCGCTTCCAGTTTCCCAGCTGATTTGCTGAATCGCATTACCCTTCTTTTTTTGCTCGCGCCGACCCGCTCGCCATGCATTATTTATTGTGCCCGTTGCCGCACGGTAATAAAAAACGAAAAGGAAGGGAGAAAAAAGAAAGGAGAAAGAAAGAGATTGTTGTACCACGATGAATTCTCCCGCGACGTTGACGAGTGGTTCACCGTTTTCTTTTTCTCTCTCTTTCTCTTCTCCTTTTATCGGAAAAGTCCGCTTATGCGAATTTGTGCTCGGGGGAGGGACAAATTTGCTCGTACACATATGAGGTTCTCACAAGTAGAGATTTTATTTCGTTTTTGTCCTTTCTCTCTCGGAACTTGTATGATATATATACTTGTATATATACATTTGGCATATTTTCTTTGGCGTTTGCATAATCTCTGTTCTTCTTTTTGCGGATTTTCACGATTCGTCAATTTCAGAGTTGACTTTTTTATTATTCTCACATATAAATTAGCTGACTAGGTTGATTTCTAGTTAGACTGGAGTTTTTACGGTTTTTATGGTTATTATAGTAGATATTATAATGGACTTTATAATAGGAATTATTATTAATTACTAGTTATTGTAGTTATTATAAATTATTATTAATATTTTAATTATAAATTATTATTACTCTAATTTAAAAAAAGAAGAAAATTTATAAAAATAAAGTTTAACTTGATAGTAAAATAAAAGTAAAATCATACGTTGACTAGAAACTCTTACTAGTCACCATGTGTTCGTATCATATTTGTTGATCGTGGAACTCGCTTTTGGAAATAGATTTCCTCTCTTTATGTAAGAGGAAGTAATCTAATAGCCACGCGACAAGCAGAACGATCTCGACAACGCGATCGTAGCTTTCATTTGTCCACTTTTGTCCAGTCGTGGTCATCTTGGCAAGAGAAGTTACGTGTAATCCACATTTTGACAATTTTATTTTTGGTGTGCTTCACTATCGCGTGCCATAAATATACAATCGTCTTGAAAATTTCAACAAATTAAATTATATGTATTATATTATATTATTATTATTATACTAAATCATATTTTAGAATGTATTATACTAAATCATATTTTAGAATGTATATTTCTTGTAGTAATTATATGATGTTTAAAATTTAATTGTATTATAATATAATGTAAAAAATTTAATAATATTATATTATAACATAATATGAAAAATTTAATAATATTATATTATAATATAATATAAAAAATTTAACAGTATTATATTATAATATAATATAAATATTTAATAATATATTATAATATAAAAAATTTAATAATTTTATATTATATGATTTTAAAAATTTCTTATAGCAATCTTATATTTATAAAATACCAAATGAAACGAACAATCATTTTTTTTGAAGAGCGTGAGAACGATCATTAATTGCCAGATTTTAAATTGGATTTAAATAGCCACGTTCCGCTAATGATCTTTGTCTCTTGAACAAAATTCCTGTTGCACGAAAGGCAAACACAAGCTAGAGACGTTAAAACAAATCTTTAAGAATGTAGTGCAGATCTACGTGGATCTTTTTTCACGTGATTAACTTTTGCGTGGTTTGAAAGTATAAGAGTACAAGATTCATATGCTTACGATTGATTATAGGCATGCGATAAGCAATTAGCGCGGCTTTAGCAACGCAGATAATCTTTTCCCCTCGGTGAAAATGAACAAAATGAAAGAAAAAAGCTAAGTCGTAAAACGTTAAAATGCTAAGTTTCCTTATAAATTTTAGTGAAGCGTTTCTTTTTACTCAAATACACATCTGGCAGAAAGTTTTTCAATCGAACGCAAATATATGAAGCATTAAGAAACATTGAAATATAAAATAATTAGTAATATTAAATAATTAGAAATAATAAACATTGAAATATTAAGTAATTAATTACGTAAAATGCTGTTTTTCGTCACTGGTTTCCCAATCTTTTGAGTATAATAATTTTTCTGTATTTATAAATTCATGTTTTTTTTCTGACAGTCTTTTACACTTTAGTTTCTATCTTAATTCATCACACACATTTGTAAAGATGAGAACCAATTTGTCATTTTTTATTACTAATTCTGTAATCGAAGACTGTAGTCTTTGGTCGAGAAACAGTCTGATCAACAAGTTGAAATAAAATTGATGATTTTTATTAAATTCTTTAATATGAAATATTTCTGATACTTTCAAATATGTGTTTGTGTATGTATTTGTGTTTAATTGACAATCTCTTGATTCTTATTTATCTCATTTATCTGAAGAAAGATGAATTCTCTTTGATTGGTCCTTTCTATTAAAATTGTAAAAGAGTTAATTGTAAAGAGTTCTTGTAAAAAGTGCTATAAACGTCAAATTTTCTTCAAGAGGAAGAAAAGAAAGTCACTATTTATCTAAATTTGCAATAATATAATTTAATATAATTTACTATATATAATTTTTATTTACTATTAGTAATATAATTAATATAATTTACTATATATACTACTATAATAATACTTTTATACTATACTATAATTTTATAAACTTACATTATAATAATACCCATTAATAGGTGATAATATTAACCAGTTACTAAATTATTCGTGTGCGGAAAGGCAAAAATATATTATTTTATTATTTCTATTAAGTAGAAAAAAAGTTTTTATTTTATTATTTCTATTACTGGCGGTTCTATTACTGAAAATTTAGCGTTTGTCGTCTGTCAGTGTTTTTTGTGAAAAAGAAAACGACATCCGGATCAGACATGTGTAATTTCGACTTGCTCAAAATATATTGATTATTATAGCGGTTAATAGGGCTTAGGACCAACCTCGTTTCATAATTACATATTCCATTTGCGCTTGCCCTAACTGTAGTAACCAATAATCTGATTTATAGACCATAATCTAAACGCTGTTCTCCATTGTTTTGTTCCACTATTATTTTTCTATCATCTATTGTTCTATCGTGTGAAGTACTCAGAAGCTAATCAATGTACACAAGTCATGTCTCATTAAAAGCAATTTATGTCACGCGAATTTCCTTTCGTTGTCAGTTCTAATATTTCTTACTTACTATAATAGTCACTTGCTATATAGTAATTAACTTTAAAATTACCAGAAGTTTGATATTGAATGAAGGGCATGTTAAGGAACAAATTGAGAATGATCAAGTTTATGGCTAAGAAAAAATTAGGATCACTTGCAATTTTCAACGTTTTTCGCACTTCCAGTGAAATTTCCAAGTCTGACTGTAATTTGGCAATCATTTTTATTTTATTTTGGTAATAATATTAATTTTTTGTTAATTAATAATTTGCAAGGACTCGATAATTGTTGCTTGAACTTATTAGCTTAGCTAATTTTTAAGTTCTCGAAACTCGAACTTGGAAACATAGTAATATCCACCAATTATTTATTCTATTATTAATACTAATATAATAATAATTTTAATTATTAATATTGTAATATTATTAGTATTAATACTATAATTTTAACTGTTAATATTACAATATTATTTATATTAATATAATAATAATAATTTTAATTATTAATATAATTATTTTAATTATCATTCTAATTATTAATATTAATAATTTTATTACATTTATTAATATTTATATATTATATATTAATTTATAATATAATATAATATTTATGTATTATATATTTATTATAATTTAATAACGTTACTTTTTTATTTTGATTGTAATAATCACGTTGTTCCTGGTTTCAACACATCAAGCTCTCCTTTTCCGTCTAACTTCAATTTCCTCTCTTTCTCCAACTTCCAATATTTACAACTTTCCTTCACATTTTCATTCTCGCCAACCATTTCTCTCGCTTCTTAAAATAGAAAATAGTAAGAGTAAACTTGGCGTTATCGACTAGATTAATTTAACACTAGAAATTGACCCGAAAACCAAACCGTGGATCATTTCGAGGATTCATGAAAATGAAATTCCCTGTTGCGGACGCAATTTCGTTTTAGAAAGCTACAGAACGAAACGCAACGTCTGGATCTTTCTCGTTCTTTCCTTTTTCATCTCGGCTTTCGTTGCGATTTTACGAGTCTTTGTCTCGAGCCGTATCGGCTCCGTAGAAGAATGTTTGCCATTTTCCTTTGTAAACAGTATTTTTACTCGAGTGGATTTCCCCAGCGAGAGAGAAAGTCGGGAGGGAACCGCGGCGAACACACGAGGACGATGGCAATGAATGTCTTCTTTTATTTTCATTTCCGGAATTGTGGGTCAAGTTCTTGCCCGAAAAAACGGCGACAGTTGCTGCTGCTGCGTGTGCTCACGAAAGCTTCGCCTGCTGGCGTGCCTCTCACGAAGGTGAAAGTTCGCTCCAACGATCGTCTTCCAGGATCGTTTCCGTGATTCATCCGATACGCAGTGGCTTCAGAAAGTTTCGTCGTATATTTTAAACTGTTATCAACTTCGCAATTTTCAGGGACCGTTGCAAGGGAGAGACTTCAGTCTTTGGTGGACCTCCGTTCAAACATTTTAAAACACTTTTTATTTTTAACATTCAATAATAAGAGAATAAGAGAATTTTTAGATCGCATGCGTATCTTATAATGCAATTGTTAATGTATTAATATTCTTATCTTTAGCTAGTTAATATTCTTTATTCAGAAATTTAATTCCTGAAATTTCCATTGGCAAACTAATTTTTAAGACGAAAGAAACAATGACTATTCAAAATAACGAAATGAAAAGAAGATGCATAATATGCTAAAATTACAGAGAGATGAAAGCTTCGTTCTGCAACTCGTATCTAAGTGTGCTGATTTTTTTACATGTGATATTAATGTTACAGCTGGGCAGTTTCTACAGTAATGACGAGGCAGAACCTAATTCCAAGCGAGGATGGTTCACGCATGATCCACGCTTTGATCCCAATGTGGGACATGTGCAATCACGAGAACGGGAGAGTGAGTTTAGTCTCATACACGTTTTGTATGTGTTGATATACTATCGTTCTCAGGTATCTAGAAATATACAGTTATTCACGGAAGTGAATTCGAACACTTATTGGAACCTTTTAAAAATATATATTACTTGTACTAAAAATATATATTACTTGTACTAAAACGTTTTCAAATTTCATGAATATTGTAATGAGATACAACTGATCATGATTATATTGGTCGAGTTCAAGATAGATTTAAATATATATATATTTAATACAAGTACAGCTTACAGAAAGTATTTGAACATTTTATTATATAAAACATTTTGAAGTTTCATTAATATTAATATAATAAGATACGACTATTACAATTGATCAAGCTTGAAGCAAATTCAAAAATATATGTATATAAGAATTACAGGATTTATTTAAACAGCCATCATTAGCATGTATCAATAGGAATCTTCAATACTACATAATATATGTAATTTTCTGACTAGCATATATGTCTATTTAAAGTTTAAAAAAACGTTCAGATATCTTTGAACGATAGTATATAATATATATTATACATATATTACTGTGTATTATACACAGAAATCTGAACAACTTCTGTATCTGTCTGTTTTCATTTTAGATCACCACTGATTTCAATGCAACATCAAACTACTGTGAATGTTACGCTTTGAGAGATTTCAAGAAAGGAGAACAAATATTTATTAGCTATGGACCCAGAACGAATTCCGACTTCTTTGTACATTCAGGATTCGTTTACATGGATAACGAACAAGTATATCATTTCTTTTTAAGATACTTTAATTATTGTATTACAATCACGTTAATTTTTAATATATTGTTTATGGGAATATGGGTTATTTGCAAATTAAAAATTTCTTTGGACATTTATTTATTTTAGTATTAGGGATGTGTCAATACTTAGAGATACATTAATAATAATTAGGGATATATTAATAATTGTTAGTTTAGAATATAGGGTTGTAGGCCATTTAAACTTCTACTTATAATTAATGGTAGAAAAATTTCCAATATTATTTATTATTTCAATAAATCAACATACATAAAAGAAAATTGTAAAATAAATATAAATAATTTTTGTTTCTATGCGTCATATAAAGTAAATTTTTTCCTAGTATTCTGAATGGTCCCTGGATGCTCTATGTGTTTCTATGTATTTCTATCTACAATTATTATATTTTCAATAATAGTACAAACATTGTCCATATAATTAACAAATTTTTTAATTCATTGTTTTTTTTATATAATTTGATTTATTACGTCTTGTCTACAGCAAATATGATTGTACCAATTATATCAATCACTACATAATAATGTAATATGATAATAATTATATATTACAATATCTATATTGTATAAGACAAAATAAGAAATAATAATAATATATAATAATATATAATATATAATATAATAATAATATAATATATTATTACTTCTATTTTAATAATCTTGAAATTAATACAATATATAAGAATAACATAGAGAATTTCGCTGACCAAAGAACAAACAATTTGTTCATAAAAAAAAACAACAACAAATGCTTTTAATTTATTTCTTTAAATAAAGAAAGTGATCAAGTGAACAATAATCTCTTATTTTTTCAGGATGGTTTTAAATTGCGGCTTGGAATTAGCAAGGCTGACTCTCTTCAAAAGGAACGTATTGAATTATTAAATAAACTAGATCTGCCCACCGTTGGGGAGTTCCTATTGAAACCAGGAACAGAACCAATCTCGGATTTGTTGTTGGCGTTTCTCAGAGTATTCAGTATGCGCAAACCGGAACTGGCACATTGGATCCGGTCAGATCGTGTTAACGATTTGAAGCACATGGACTGTGCGCTGGAAACTGTTGTCGAGGAGAACGTCAGAAAATTTCTGCTCACCAGGTTGCAGCTGTTAATTGCTAATTACCCGACGACTCTGAAGGTGAAAGTGAAATGAAACACATACACACATACATACACCTGTGTAACGGCGTCGAAAATTCATCTCTCCTTATTTCTTTTTTTCTTTCCTCTTACAGGAAGATCTGCAATTGCTCGATACGACGTTGCCGCAAATCAAAAAGTTGACCATTCAGTTGAGAGTAACGGAGAAGAAGATTCTTCAGGGTGCGCTTGAATACGTGGAACAATGGATCAAAGCTTGAGAATCTGATCAAATGTGAATTTTCGAACCTCTGTCAAGTCAAACGTGTATTTTTATTCCTAGAAAAATGAATCTCACGATGGAGTATAATTTTTTTATGGATCTGCTGGAACTGTGGTTCCGAAATGATGAAAGATTAAACACATCATTCGACGAATGACTGAACGTATATATAATATAGATGTAAAACAATGTGCAAAACGACAAAGGACAGAGAAAAGGGAGCAAATGGTGTAAAACATTCAAGTGTATAAAACGATTGAACAGACTATATATAATATCTATGTGTATTAACAAGTATACAATACAAAATAATCGCGTTTCACGATAAATGTGTCTCTTGTTTTCGAGAGATGAGAACTTCGTGAGCACAAACCTCTGTTTCTTCGTTTGTGCGTGTGTGTGTGTGTGTATGTGCGTGCTGATCGAATTCCAATCTCTGATCATAAGAACTTACGAATATAATACTTTTATTTCAGCTTTGATAAAAAAGAGAAAAAGAGAGAAAAAAAAATAATAACATGTACAAACGAAATGTTACTATTCATGGATATTTATTTTTCAAAGGAGATAGTTAAGAGATCTAATTCTTTATGTAAGCTATTGTGCGATATTACACAGGCCTACAGAAATCAGACTTACAAATGATTAATACGCCGTAAGATTCGTCGATAATTGTATCGAATTCTAATAATACGCATAAAAGTAAGACAAACAGCGAGTTCCAAATAATTTTCAGCCATTTAAGAAATTGTATTGTATCATGTTTACCCCATACCCCTTTGAGATTTTATGGGATTACACTTAAGAATACGATATTGAAGGCAGTACGCTTATGTGAGTGGTAACTATATATTAACGAAAAGGGAGGAAAAAATATATTGATGTATTTAAATAAAATAATATGTAAACCAGTTCAATCGCGTATTACAAAGGATAACAATAAGGTAGAATAATAATTTATTAGAAATCGTGCTACAGCAGGACTGATAGCTCTGTGTGTTGCTTCTTTTTTTTCCAATACATCGGGGCAGACATGATACAGCCAAATGCGAAATGCCACGATAACTTAACTTAACGCATTTCTCTTCTAATACAAAAACATAGAAAATTTACGACGTGACTATATTATTTCAATAAAATACTAGAAAATTATCCTTTTGCTATCTGATCCAAAAAGTTCTACATACCATCAAAGGGATTATACAAGCGTCTTAATTATTATATTTTTTAAAATAATATCATTCACTTTACGACGAGTATATACCTCGAGTAGGGGCGAGTGTGATGATTCTGTATTTTACATGATTACTAAAAAAATATACAGATATATGTTTATTCTCGAAAGAGGGAGAGATTGAGGTTTATTTCTCAGAACTTTTTGATCAGATAAGATCGAATGTATAATTCTCGATAATTTATAAGTTATTTGTGTTGCCAGTCATATTTAATTATATTTAATATATACTACAGAGTGACTGATTTATAGCAACGGCACGGTTCAATTGTTACGAAACGAATTTTTAGCAATTTTAGAACTTTTAGTTCTCAGATTATTTTCTTTTACGTTTTATCTTTATCTCTGCCATTTGAAAATTGCATTTATCTTATATATCACTATATACTTATAGCGCGTTTTGTAATTCGATTTTATTATTTACTAACGGTAAATTATTTCCACTAGCATATTTCGCGGATTCGTTTCTTAATTGATGGAGTATTATTTCACTGACAGACTCTTCCTTTTGTTCTCCTTTACAACCGTCTTTTCTGACGTTCACGATGCCGTGATCTTCCCGGAGATGAACAATTAAAGACGGTAAGGCGTAAAATATTTTGTCACAAAGATTGCACTGGAATGTCTTTCCATCAGCTGCCTGCAAGCAGTACTCGTAACCTTTTATAGAACTATACGTTTGCCTATGCAACGCTAAATGCTTCTCATGGTCCATAGCGAGAATAAATTCGTAAGAACATATCGGACACTTTAAGTTGTGCTTCGTCCACATTGTATGAGCTTTCAGCCGGTGTAAACTGTCGTAGACTTCGCCACAAACAGGACACTTCATGCATTTATGATTATTTAGCGTCTCTCTGCTTTCGTACAGACCACTGCATTCCTTACATTGATAAGTTCTTTCCCTTTTGCATGCATGCTTGAACCAATGCTTTTCTAACTGCGGTAACAAGTCGAATACCAATTTGCAGAAAGTGCATACGAATCTCCCCCGGCGATCTCGTTTTATCGTAAAGTTCGACGCTCTGATGTCCCAGTGTTTCTCGAAATTACTTTTACGCACTAGATTCTCGTTGCAAAACTCACATTGGTCCTGATGCTTGGACAAATGTGTGAACAACATGCCAGGCTCGGTATTCGTGTAGTTGCAAAAAGAACATACAAAAGTATCGTCTTCCTTGTACATATGAGAGTACAAGTGTTTTTGGAACGAGTTGGAGGTAAAAAACATTGCGCCACATGCCGGACATTTCAAGTAAGGTTTCTCTCTTTCTGTGTAATGCAATGGCAAAGGTCTGAAGGTTTGTAACCAGGTGTTATCTTTGGAGTCCACGATGTTCTGCTGATCCATAGAAGATTCTTCGTAATCTATTTCTTCCATGGTTGGCACACGTTCATCTGCATCAGTAGAAATGATCGAATGCTCTTCCTCTTTTATTTCAACTATTGGCTCGTGTTTGGGTATTAGCTGTCTCAATAGTAATACTTTATTATGGCGCTTAGAACGATGCCGAGATTTAGACATGTTACTAACCAAAGAACGATCGTTATTTAACTTCTTTGTCATTAGTGCATTGTTTGCTTCCAGCATTATTATGAACTCTTTGTTATTAGGTACAGAAGTGACGTACGACAGAGGTGAGTCTGCTCTTAAGTCGTCCCAATCACTGATGGTGGATTCGCTAGTGGCTTCAGAATCATTCTCCATAGACAGAAGTTCAGAAGATAAATCATCTTCCTGAGATTCAATGTGATCATCATCTTCATTATCATCATCATCATCATCATTATCATCCTCACCATCATCATCATCGTCTTCTGCAGAAAGCAGCGCTGTTCTCAATATTTCCCCATTCGACATTAGGTCTCCATTGATTCTCCTCTCGCTGGTCTCTTCATCCTCCATCGCGGTTTTTGAAAAATCTTTGCATTCTGGATCCTCTAATGTCAACATTTTATGTTTGTGAAAATTCCTGCGATTTGTAACTTAATCACTGTAACACAGAAGAAAGAATGTTACACGGTTGGCTCTCGATGATGGAACATAACCTCGTTTTCTCGATACTCGCCGCATCTTTTATTCACAAAATCGTTCACTCGTGAGCGAACGCAAGTCAAATCGGATCTTTGACAGATCGTAAGTTATCCCTCGAGTGAATAAAATGTACTTACGTGTGTACGTTTAACGTGACCCCTCCTTGCGACGCTCTTTGCGGTGCAAACATCGATTTGTATCTGCGTGGAATTCTTTAAAGACGTATGAGAAGACGAGCAAAAAATGTATGTGCCGCACCACTGAGAATCCGTCATTCAATTTCTAAAATCCCACGTGAAACTCGGGAATTCATTATTATTCACGTTAAAAACAACTTTGATCAGCTGTTTTCTGATTACACAAAATTGACAGGACGTCTCGGTGCGCGTCCAACCGATGACCTGCCGATGGTGACACGAAAAGTGTCTCTCAACTTCGTCTCGTTGAGTTTCTACAATGTTCCATGCGATTTATTCCGGACAAGGGGAGATCGCTTGGAACATTTTGCACGAATTTGTCTCAGTGCCGGAAATATCTATTTACGTGTAACAGAAACAATTGTTTTCTCATGAAAGTTACCATCGAGTTAAATTGAAACATCATGTATGATTTGTCGTAGTTGTTTACGCGTGAAAAGTTGAGTATAGTTGAGAAATACTGTCACAAGCAAGCCACGCATGTGGCTGTGTAAAATGTATAGAGAACACACACACACACACACACATAAACACAGGGGAATTCAGGGATTTATTGGAACGCGTACGATAAATTAATATATCTTTAATACAGGCACTTGTATTTATACAAAAATTACTGTAATATACAAAATTAATACGTTAATACGTTGTTAAGTGTACACTAATGTTAAGTGTGTTATGTTTCAGCTGGTGAAAAGTGACGATAATCGAGTAACCAAGAACGACTGTAAACTTGACTAATTGTTAACTTAACTAAATTAAAATTATAAAACTAGTTTTCAGTGAAATTATAAACTTTCAGTTGAAATGAATTGAAACTATTTTCAGTTAAAATTATAAACTAGTTAAACAGTGTATTACTTCGACACGTAAATGTCTACGTAAGTACTATTATTATATATTGAACGGATTATTAAAAAAATCATATTTTTACAGAATATGTGTATAAAAATGTTACATTAAATTAACAAATCTAGTAACTGTTAACAAACGCAGTAACACTTATTTCCTAAATTTTTATACTTAATTCTTTTAAATTATCTCTATACTAATAAGCTTCATTTCGTTTGAACTTCGTGACGTGTGTTGGTACATTCTGCCCTCTTTAGTTAAAATAACCTATCTATTATTTTGAAACTGAAGGAAATTAAGGTTTTGTTTCTCTTCATTTTGTTCAAAACATTTAGTCATTTCGAAACACTCTGTATAATGTGTGTAATTTTACTTTCGAGCTAAAAAAAAAATTTTAACATACTTTCAAAAATGAAAAGATTGTCGAATAAGGAAGACAGTATTCGTCGAGTAATTTATGAAAATTAACCAGAAAATCTTAAATCTCTGTAAGTAGACGAATAAGTTGTTATAAATTTAAATAATTAAAAAAATTCTCTCTTTTTTAGAGTCATTAGTCAGGGGAAAAGACGTAATATTTGGTTGACGGTTGTTGCGTTGATTTCTGGGCCACAAATGTTTATGCAAATTCAGATTTTCGCAAATAAAACGAAAGAGGTAAAAATCTTAATATTTGATTCTACATTTTTGAATTTTTCAATTTTTTGTGTATTAAATGCACAAACATTTACGATCTACAATAGCATTTCCTTCAAACAACTTAGCGAATAATGCAATAACTTTACGATTCATTACTCTAATCGTGTTAGAACGAACTTTGCTTAAGTGTATTTATACTTAAAAAACGTAATAATTTTACATTTCCAATCACTATCTGTCTCACGTAAGATTATTAAATAATAAAAGTTCGTGACCTACAATCCGCGACGTTATCGATTACTAAATTGTTATGCAAGAGGGTCCTGATGTTAAATCCTGATTCAGTGAAGGGGTCTCCCTCTGGAGAACCGGCCTCTCAATTCTTGCTTCGTTTCTTGTGGTCGTGTCCGTGACCGTAGTCGTGAGCATACACGTGATGTAAATGCCCGTAACCGTGGCCGTGACCGTAGTTGTGGCCGAAACCGTGGCCAAAACCGTGGCCGAAACCATGGCCGAAACCATGGCCAAAACTGTGGCCGAATCCGTGGCCGAATCCGTGGCCGTAACTGTGAGGGAAGTGCGCGGGCAACGGGGGATAAAAGTGGCCGCCGCCATAACCTCTACCGTCGTACGCAGCCGCGGCAACTGGGCCTGCGCCGATCAACGGGACTGGATGTGGATGGATCGGAATCGGAACTGGGACCGGAACCGGTATTGGAAACGCTTGTTTCACCGGGACTGGATACGGTTGTTGCACTGGCACCGCCACAGGGTGCTTCACCGGTATCGGAACCGGGCGTTCCACCGGAACCGGAACTGCCTGTAGACAGAAAAAGTGAATTTTCATCTGTTGATAAATTACCTGTTTCTCAAGGGGTTACATTCTGCGGATGAAAGTGCGCGGCACTGAGAGGAATCGTAGAGGTTAGCTTTTTATTGGTAGACTAGTAGACAAGTTACAAATATGGGTAATTTACGTTTTACTTTTTTTTAAACAGTGTTTAAAAAATATATTTGCACGAAGGGGAAAAAACAAGAATGGAGCAAAATTAAAACAGAATCGTAATTAACTCATGATCGATACGATAGAAATATGGCAGTCACCTAGATAACGTACATATGTAGGTAATTAAAAATGTCTTCGAAAAGATAGTATATTGTATTACATTCATTATTTCATCGAGTTATATGTAAATTAAGTTATATATTTAGTAATATTTAACAAGTTATTATAATCCGACGGATTTCCGCAAATGTTTGGGAGTTTTTGGGAAATTTAAAAATTTGAAACTCGACGGAAGACTACAACTACAAGTATACAAAAATATAAAAAAATATTTAAAATAGAATATTGGATGAATTTCATAATTTTGTGTTCATAAAAATACAAAATTGCATAAACTTCCGCAGTGACTGATTTCGTTTGGTTGATAAATTGAGATATCTTTCACGAAAGATGTAGGGATGTTTCCTTACCTCAGGTACCGGAATGGGAACCGGGACCGGTTTGTGAATGATTTTTTCGACTGGTACTGGCACATGATACGGTTTCTCGATGTAAACTGGCTCTGGAACAGGAACTGGCCTTTCCAGGACCACGTGCTTTGTTATGTACACTGGAAATGTTTTCAACAATTCGGGCCTTCCGATTGGTAAAGAAATACCTGGTACTCTGCCGTATGACAGTCCACCATGTAATCTGTCAAATGTGAAATTTATTATAAGAAATTATATTTATAGAAATTTTAATTATTTTTCCTCGTTGATTTTTCATATCATTACCCTCCATGAGATAAATCAAAGGGAGAAAACTTGAGTCCTTTCCAACCTGAACTACCAAGCCACGGGTGTCCATGTCCGTATCCGTAAGGATTTGGTATTCCAACCCATCCACCAGATTCTGGTATTCCTCGTTTATTTTGTTTCGTTTCGTTTGTTTCTGCAGTTAGCCCGTAACTACAGAAAAATGCCAGAAACAGCTGAAACAATATTTACAAAATTTATTATACACATATTACATGTATATATTGTTTTATTTTTTTAATTATTATATATGTGTATAGAATTTGATACAGTAAAACTGTGATTATTAGATTACGGATTTTCATGTATTTTTATGAATGTAATATATTACATATTAATGACTATATACTTTGTATATATCTTTGAACCTTTAAGTTTGCACAAAAATCCGCGGTTTAATGATTATGAATATTGAATAATAGAATATTATGTTCGTTGTTTGTTCTTTCAAGCAATTTGCTAAGTAAGTTATTATTTAAATCATTGGAAAGAGAATATTTTTATTCTATAATTTTATATTGGGGATTTTTTCAGAGATGTATCCATCTTCATAGTGATTACTTAGATTAACGTTAGTAAGTTCTCTCTTTCTAATATTTAGAGTTAGAAATTTCTTTATTATTATGTTAATTAATCATATTAAATCGTATTATAATTGATCGAATTTCTGATCGATACACATGTAACATTTAATAATAGGATAGTTATTTTTAATGTATATTATTATATATCTTACCCGATAAATAACATTGATAGTTTTTATCGTGTAAAATAATATAAAATATAAATTCAAACGAAATACTCTAAAATTAAGTAATTTATTTGTCATTCATACATTACTTAACGATATCAGTTTACGATTAAATAACGTGAAATAAATACGTAAATAGGAAGAATATCCAGAACTTTTATTAGGTAGTATCCAAGAACATTTCAAAAATATTTAATTATCATTAAAAGACTAGTGACGCAGATAGTCTAAGATTTTGATAATGGTAAATACTATGTATCAAATACTTAATTTAATATTGACAAAATAATATATATTTGTAAATACTTAATTGAAAAATTTAAAGCGGTGAAATAATTTCAGATTTACTGACATTTTATTGAAAAAGTGTGTCTCTGAGAAACAATAATATAATATAACATTATTATTTAAAGAAAATAATTATGTTAATATAGATTGTAATTATTCTTGGTATGAAATTGAAACGAAAAGTTATTACTCTTACCAGTAATTATTCTTTTATATTGAACCTCGATGCTCCAAACTTTTAGACGACGATGTACATGTAGACTACGGATATTTATGCAGAGTTAAATCTTTAGAAGCACAATTGCAGGATTCGCTAAATGTTACAAAGATTGAAGACACTTCAGATATCTTACGTACGTATGTATATACATCTTCATAGCATCATACACAGTCTGTCACACAATCTTTGCATCTTTCAATATTCCACGAATGCATAAAAATCCGCAGTCCACTAGCGACAATGTAACTTGTTACTTATGTTTCTTACCAAGATCATCGACATTGCGGTCGCGTTGAGGAGGAACTGTTTGTTGAATCGAGAAAATGGCAGCTTTATATATTCCCTGTTTGTCCAGATAAACAGATTGATCGGTCCAGATCGGTACGAGTCAGGTTCCCCTGTTTGATCGAATCAGGAACTCGACCTTGTTGATTGGCGAGTTTCGTATTTCCGGGGAAGAAAGTGGTCAAGAACGCCATATCCGATCTTCACGTGTAATTATCTCATACCATCAGTCCACATGTTTCGTTTAATTCAAGTGTAGAGTAAGTAGACTATGGAGACACGTTTTTATGCATATTTATTTTTATTTTTCATTTCATTCGACCGTGAGTGCTGCCGGGGAAAAAGTTTAACGTGCAAGTGGAATTATATTTAACAAGAACGACGAAGAAGAAAAAGAATAGTTTAATATTAATGTTACTAATTCTCATACACATGCTTGGACGGACGTATGCACACGTATGTACATCATATGAGCTTCAAACTTTCTTTTCTTCGTGCATTGTGCATCTAATGAAATAGAATTTCATTATTTCATTTGAATGAATTAAAATTTATAACAATTTCTCTGCTTCTAGTTACAGAGGGAAATTTTGTTATAAAAATTTTATTTCTTATATTAGTTTAAATGTTATGTCGGTAAAACTAGATTGAAATATTAAACAATTCAAATGCATGTAATATAAAGATATGATAATATAATAATATATTACGAAAGGTAATTTTAAAGCTAATATAAAAGGTAATTATAATGTATTATAATGTAATATTATTATTGTTAATAGTAATTACTATTAGTATCATTAATAATAATCATTATGATATTTCTAATCATTAATTATTAATAGTAATTTTATTATCACTGATCATTATAGTATTGTTAATAATAATTGTTACTATGCATAAGAATATTACAACTCTTTAATTCTACTGAAACAAGATTTACTTTAGTCGTCAGTCCTGTCGTGTCAACCTCTAACAATATAACAAACAAGGATCCCCACAATCTTCACATTGTGCAAAAATACACAAAAGAGCTCGTTGGAAATTGAATCGACGAATCGACGATTTCAAAATCTCTGCGCTTTTGCAAAGCGGTGCTCCACCGTTTGGCTTTACTCGGCCAACGAGATCAACGAAACCGGCTGGTCCGTTTCTTGCACCAGTGGCGCTAGTTTGTTTCCGCATTGGCCGCATCCGCGAACTTTCTTAACTTTCATTTTCTAATACGAGCCACTTCTAATGCCGGCCACTACCTTCCATCCATTATTCATGAATTATGAATACTGGTGAACGCATAACATGCCCGTACGTGTGCACCAGCCCTACAATGACGAAATAACTTGACGGTCAAGTCGAGCTGGACGTGTTCGATTAACTTTTGAAATTGACGAATGGAAAATTGTACGTATGTGATCGTTAATTGATTTATTTTAAACTCAACGACAAGTTCATTATTGAGGAAGTTTCTGTTTTATTTTCAATTTTTGTAATATTAATTTTTGAATGCCTAGATGATGATTAACATTATATCCAATATAATACTGCACACAATATAATTCTATATTACATGCTATTATTAATATTATATATATATATATATATATATGATACTGCGCACTATAATTGTATATACTATTAATATTACATATTATATGTTAATATCGTATATTATTATTAATATTACATTTATAATATTACATACTTCTATTAGTATTATATACAATATGATCATAAGGTACAAATAAATTGTTATTGTTAATACTATAGTTAATCCAATATAATACTATACACAATATAATTCTGTATTAATGTTACATGCTAATTAATACTAATATATAATATGATATTGCACACTATATATACTACAAATACTACATATTACTATTAATATCATATATTATTATTAATATTACATACTTCTGTTAGTATTACATACAATATTATATTAGTATTACATATATAATATTACATACTTCTACTAGAATTACATACAATATTAATACTATATACTGCTATTACATACAATATTAATACTATATACTACATACAATATAATGCTAAATATTATTACAATATGATGCATTAAAACAGTACTATAATGTAATATCACAGATTAATAATCAATTTGTTCTTATCTACATATACTCAATGATTCATATGTACAAAGTGGGCAAAAAAATCACTTCATATTATTATTATTATTATTATTATTATTATTACTGTTGTTGTTGTTATTGTTATTATTATTATTTTTCCTATATTTGTTGTATTGATGTTTTATTAAAAAAAAAAATAGGTGGAAGGAAACCTTTGGCCCACCTTGTACATTCAAATCATTATTTGACCAATTCAAAACGCTTTTCAAATGCACACCTCACACACTTACGTAAAATCGACATCGGTATTCTCTCTCGGCATTTATGAATGCACTGGACGCTTCCGTCAGGATATAAAGCAAAAAGTCACGAAACCACTCGCTCCAATCGCGTAACCAGGTTGCCACAGAATCGTGTCACGATTCGACGCATCGCTATTCTTATTAATTTGAATGTTCACGTAGACAATTTTCACCTAGCTGTGGCTCGGCTATCTGAACAATCTCGAAAACGTCGTTCGCGAAATGTTACACACGGCTCTCGCCAACGTGTGAACGATGAACTGATCATCCCTTCTTGTTTTGTTACACGTGCGTACACAATAGTTATGTAGTTACGATGGTTAAATGCGAACGAAAGAAAAGCGGTCACGAGCACTATTTGGCCATCACCCAGGATTGGAAGCAGCGAAAGTCCACCGGGTTGAACGAAGACAACGATGGTGCCTTCCTAGCGTGATGTGTCACTTGTGGATGCCCTATAAATACTTATGGGGGTCACCGATAGCGAGCAAACGCAGTTTAGTTTTCCTTTGGCTTCGTGGTCGCGAGCTAGGATTTAAGGAGCCTCCCGAGGATTGCGATCATGAGGATTACTCTGGTATCGTTTCGTTCCTTGATTTTTCAAAATTTTTGTATATATATATATATTATATATAATTATATTAATTATATATATATATATATATATATATATATATATATATAAATTATATTAATTATAATTACTAGACAGTGATGAAGTATTCATACGTTTATACATTTAGTATTTATTATAGTGATTAAATTGGTTGCGAGTGAGTGATTGAGCGTGAGCTAAGATTTAGAAGTAAAAGTATTGATCATAAGAATCATTTCAATTTCCTTTTTAATTTACCGTTCATATATTTTGAGTTTATCAGTCGTTCATTCGTGTTTAATTTCTACATTTTAGTAATAGTAAAGTTACTGAGCTTTAATAGTGATAAAGTATTTATGTTAGTGATTAAATTGGAATAAGTTGTGAATAAGTGATTTTATTGTTAATACAGTACATATATGTACATGTTATTTCATACATAGGTACTTTCATTATTCCTGGCAGTCAGTGCAGCAATTACTGTTGTTGACAAGCATGAGAAGGCCAAATCTTTTGCATCGAGAAAACATGACAAAAGAGGACTCGTAAACTTGGAGTATGGTGTACCTGAACATGTGTTTGGTCCTCAAGAACCGGCACCTGTTATCGAGTCTTCTGTTCCGGAAATAGGTGGACATTTGGAATCAGTGATAGCACCAGTGCCTCCTCCTCTACCGCCAGCTATACCGCCAGCAGCTCGTTAGTATATATTTTTAAATTAATTCGTTAGTATATTTTAAATAACAAATTAAAAAACAAAAGGATTAACTATGAGTTAATCCTTCGAACGCTTAAAATTTCATTTCACAATCTTATTATATTATTTATAATTATAATTATTTCATTAACATTAGTTTTTATTTTAGATTCAATATTAAATAAATATTTAAGTTTAACATTATTAAAAAGTCATACAGTTGAAATTATTTGAACTTCAATACCTATTAGTTGATTTTAATATTAATTTGTTATCTGTTATTAAAAATTTCAATATTTCATCCTTATTTTCAATTAACTCTGCACCTCAATTAACAATCTAAAATATAGATAGAATATAATTATCTATATAAAATATAAAATATCTAATATAACATATGTTATAAATATAAAATGTTAAAAATCAACACTTTATTTTCAACTTCTTTCAACAGCTGCGGTTCCAGTACCGGTGCCACAGCCAGTTCCACACCCTTTCCCAGTGGCAGTGCCTCAGCCAGTGCCACATCTGGTCCCAGTTCCCGTGACGAGACACGTGCCAGTGCCTGTACCAGTGGATCGTGCGGTTCCAGTGCCTGTGGATCGTCCTGTTCCTGTGCCAGTAGCCGTTCCAGTCCCAAAACCGTATCCGGTGCACGTGGAGAAGATCGTGCACGTTGACAGACCGGTGCCAGTGCCATTCGAAAGACCAGTCCACGTGTCAGTGGATCGGCCAGTAGCTGTTCCCGTTCCGGTACCGAAACCATATCCGGTTCCTTTTGAGAAGGTGGTCCACGTGGACAGACCTTATCCTGTTCATGTAGCAGTACCGTATCACGTTCCCAAACCTTACCCTGTACCCGTTGCCATTCATGCTCACAAAGCACACGGCTGGTTTAAGTAGGATTAGCTTTCTTTAAATAGGGATGTTTTTTGCTGGTTTTCGAGATTAGGATTGGCTGATGATTGAGAAGTTTGGGGTTCATTTCATTTGTATTTGTTATGGTAAAAATTACATTTGCATGAAAATCGCATGAAATGTCTGTAAAAAAATACTACTACTTGTTAAAATTGGAGTAATTTTTAATGAAAATTACAAACCAGTTATTTTGACTGCGTTAAATCCAAACTGATATCATTGAATTATACAATTGTAATAGGTATGCATATGAAGTAGACTGATTTTTATACAAACTGATGAGTTTTGAGAATAAAGAGATAAAAAATATAATAAAAAAAGACATTCCCTTAAATGCGTGAAAATTCACAGTCTAAATATATATAAATGACATTACTCTGTTTAAATTATTTAATTTTATTTTGTATTCATCATTTTACAACAAAAAGTAATAATTTATACATACATATATAATGTGTGATACAAAATAAGATTAAATCGTTTAATTTAATTTAAATTATATTGATCATTTTCCATCCAATGATACCAGTTAAGTGTTAAAAATATGACTTTTTGCAACGTTATTTTGACCAATATTCTGATGCTAGTCCATTTTAATAGTCCATTGTTATAAATCATATTTTAACCTTCTACAATGCTATATAATTTAAAATTTACGTTCTCGAACAGATTTTCATTCTGTATGTTGTCATTGGACCATTTGTATTTATATAGTTCTGAGATTTTCATGAAAATAGTCAAGAAAATAGAACCTATGTGTTTTGAAGATGATCGAGTTTATTTGCAATGATAATTAAGAAAAATATATATCCAAGTTTTTGTAGAGATCACTTGATGAAGATAATTTAAGAAATGGAACTTAGAATTGTTTCATCTATATGTTATATTTTTGCACCTTCAAACTTCCCACAAACTTTCCCAAAATCATCAGTTTAATTGTGAAATCAATTTATTCAAATAAGATAAGATTATTTAAGTCATTAAAATGACCATGAAGTTGCAACCGCCAAGAATTTTTGCATTAATGAGTTTTTAATACAAAACGAGGATTAACATTCTTAAAGATTTTTTTATACTAATTTTATATACCTTTTTATAGGTGTTTCTCGTAATCATAGACGACTAATAAAGTTCTCCCTTGAGAAGTGATGATTCATTTGATTTATGTGATGAAGAAAGAAATTACAGTCACGAAAAAACCTCCTTGGCAATAATGTCGTACTCGTATATTTCAACTCTTTAGTCATATTACAAGTTTTCAAATGTGTTTTCAAGGTGAGAAAACTTCATCGATTAAAACATTTAATTATGAATAGGGTACTATTTAAAAGTTTGTTTATTTGCGACCTTGAGATTCTCTCAGGAACTATGCCCACTGCATGGGATTTATTCAAGTTACACGAAGAGCATGGAAGTAAATTTCTGTTAATTCTTCGTCGGCTAATCTCTTATCGTTTCTTAAACATTCTAAGGCACTTTCCATAGTTTCTAATTTAATATACAAATGAAACTTTAGAGATGTACAAATGAAACGTAAAAGATTTCAACACAAGTCGTAGCTTTTTGCAATATAATTGTTAATGTACTAACTCACAAACTCACTGTCATATAAACTACAAACTATCATTCAATATTTCTACTTCTGAAACTGTTATAACAGTTGTTCCAAAACTTTTTGACACCTATATATATGCACATTGCACAATTTACATTTTCATTGTTCTCTAATTCCATTCTAAAAATGATTTTATATTATTATTTCACATGATAATCCAAGTTATTTGGGACTCGATGACCCAAGTTAATGATCATAGTTTGTGCAAAACGAATTGGTAAGACGAGGCATCCTGATATTTATGAGCAAGAGTGCACGTGACATTAGAAATTGACAGCGATATCAATAAAATGCAATCATACTGTCCTTGACAGTGAAAAGCCTCGTTAGTGTAAAGTCCCACCTGCAAGGTGTAAAACACGTGTACGTTATCGTGACTAATGGCAAAGGTCAAATGTTCCACCCAATGTACATTATACATTCTTGATCAATCGTAAACTGAAGCATGATGTTAGCATTCTTTTGGCCAGCCATTTTTTTTATTTTGAATTTTATTCAATTTTATGTTTTAAAAACAGAAAACTAATAAATAAAACTACATTACACATTCATCAATGTATTATCTGTACAGTTGAAATTGCTATTTAATTGCTGTCTTCTCTCTTCATAGATTGCGCAAGAAGAACGTGAAAGGAACGAAAAAATGATTTAATTTCAGTATAGGGAATACATCAAAATCACGGCGATGGATACATAACGAGCAAAACAGAATGTACAAAAAAAGAAGATGAGAAAAAAGTGAACAATACACCTTCATTATAGTACAGAAATCGTATAGTTTAATTGAAGAGATTATTAATAGAAGTTATTTTTCTCTCTAGCAGATGCATAATGAGCAAAAATAAAACATGCAGAAAAAGAACACTGCGAGAAAAAGGGCACTTTCACTATGACACTGAATAATTTTCGACGTCTAATCACGTCTAATTAATAAAAGAAAGCAGTCGTCAATTTATAGAATAAAAGAGTTACTAATTAACGTTGGTAAGTTATTATTAATTAAAGTTTAATTAATAAAAGAAATCAGTCGTCAATTTATAGAGTAGAAGAGTTATTAATTATCGTTATTAAGTTATTATTAATAATAACGTTAAGTTATTACCAATTGACGTAAATTATTATCAATTGACGTTAGTTATTATTAATTAACGTCTAACTAATAAAAGGAAGCAGTCATCAATTTATAGAGTAGAAGAGTTATCTTTCTTTGGAGGTGTTTGAGTCGAAATTCAGTTTGTGTATATAATATCTAATGTAATTATGTTCAACATTCTTCACATATGTGTATATTATCATGGCCGTGAAGGTGTTATTACCATTAATGATTCAACCTAATTGTGACGGATATCACCTTGACGATAATTGCCATACTTTAATTTATGATTTATGGTATAGTCTCTCTTTTTCTGGACTTAAGGAGTGACCTACTCTGACACTTCGAAACTTCTAATCAGCAGAGTTCTGTCTTATTTGACAGATTTCTCAAGAAAGATATGTAATAATGTATTTTCAATACACCTAAGACTACAATTTGAAATATCGTCAAAATATGGTGCAATAAGAAACGCAAAATTTTACTTATATATTTTATTGAAATTATTTGAACTTTTTGAAACGATTGCAAATCTACAAAACTGTTCGATGAAAAATTAGAAATTGGTCATTTTGACCATTTTGATGGCTCTGGTCTTAAAGAAATACATATACACATATACATATGTGAGCAAAAAATTTATTATTTTTCGAATAATAATAGTACCTTTTATATAATATATAAAGTATTCTATATATTCAAATTATTAATGCAACCTGTAATTTGTTTTAGTTCAATATTTAATACATTATGGATATTAAATTGTATATATAATTAGTAAATTAAGATATATATAATATTTTATATATTATAAATTAATATGCATACATGCAAGTATTACATATTAATAAAATATTATAAAAATTATACTAAAAATTAATATATAAAAAATTAATAAATTAGCAAGTTAGGATGTATGTGTAAAATACTATATATTATTTCAATTTAATAACTATATCCATAATTTATTAAATATTGAACTAAAGCTAATTATTAAATTAATATATATATACTTATGTATCTATACTTTAATACATATATATACATATTAAAACTATTCCAAATACATATTTTAATTTACCAAAGTTACATATGTAATTAAGTTAAATTAAATTTAACTAAAAAGATCTATTTTATTACATTATTAAATATATTAATAATAATATTTTTCAAACTTTTAATACAAATATTATAAAATTATATCACCATATACATTCCAAAGAATGTATAATAGCATTTAAATAGATAACTGAATCATACAATTGAATAAAATAATTTATAGTATAGGTTCTATACATTGGATATATAAAACATGTTTAAAAACATCATTTAAATAACTGATCTGTCTGAAAGACGTCACTCAGTTTGCTAATAGTTTAATAAAATTCAGTTTAACGCAGTTGAGAGACAATATATATTTAACCGACTTGTTGAGTCATGAAAGTAAATGATTCTTGTAAATTAGTATTTACAATAATAGCAGAGTATTAAATATAATATTTCTTAGTGCCAATTTGCAATTCTTTTTTCTTCAATCTTCATTTATATCAGCTTTCATTTATTCTCTTTTTTCAAACATTTGGCGCCTTTTCTTTCTTTGTCATTTTATTGCATTTTGAATATCAGACAAACACGTATAACATATTTCAACAACGAAAATGTGAAGTCTAAGCTTGATATTGAAAATTGAAATCAAGTTTTGGAAGATCATTGTAAAGAGGAGGCTTCGAAATTCATTGTAGATTCAATAATGAAAAAAAAAATCTACATCAGTGTTTTCAAGTATTATGACACCATGTAACATTCTTGAGAAGGGACGTGTCTTCACTTTCCCACCCCTTTCACCAGAAGTGAAGTGAAAACATCTTACAATAAAATAAATGGTACATTTTTTGAAAATAAAAGCTTCAAGCTTCAGAGCGAATATTGTTGTGTGATTTTGTTTTCTCGAAATTGCAACAGTTTAAATGTTGAGCGTTCGGAAATTCGTATGCGAGCAATTGTACGGTTTTGTTAATAAAACTAGTCTTCTGGATGATATTTCGAAATTTATTGTTAGCTTAGTTGTTGGTGTTATAGCACCAATCGTGCATAACAGCAAAAAGTTCGCGATTCACAAACAGATGACTATAGAACTGGCTCATATTTAATATATTCTTCTGCACCTTCGCGCTCGATAGGCGTTACACTTGACACCAAAGAACAACGTTACGTCGCCCAAGTACAAATCCATAAAAGCTTAAAAGGCCTGTTATATAAGAATATGCGATTGTTTCACCGTTTCATCGTTAGAACTCGCAATATCAGAAATTGAAATTATCAAGAATATTCAGATGATCTAAAATAATTGTTAAATTACGAGATATTAAATTTGGTCTTCGCAAAATCCAGATAGAATTGTTTAGATAACGATCATTTCTTGATAAATGTTACATAAAGCGTATCTTAATAATTTCAATGTCAGGTAATGATTGAAAGATGTTCCGAAGATATCACGCAATTGTTTGCGTTACATACTTTGATTATCTCTTCAAATTAAGACAGTTCTTAATTCTACGCTTGTGTACAAGAGTGAATATAAAAATAAGTACTTTTATGTAAAATATATTACACACAGTGTGACTGTTAAATAAACAATTAATCTCAGTTGATTGAATATCCAATTTCATTAATATCTAATATTATTAATAAGAATATGTTAATAATAATATTTTACTGCTTACGTTATCCATCGATCATTATCATTTGCAAATTTATAACAAATTCGAGAATACAGCGATTAAATGTTTTAACCAACTGCCTGATAATCTTCGTCATTTTTCTAAAATTTATTACGTAATCTAATAGATAAAAAATTCAAGTAAAATTGCAATGAGAGTATAAGTATATCGAAAAAATTGTTTATATCTTAAACTGTCGTAACTTTGTAAGAAGAGATCATATGACAATGCATCTGGCGTCTACTTCGACAATTTTGTGTTCGTTTTTACATCACACAAGTAAAGACACACTCATTCTCGAAAGTGAAGATAGAAAACTTAAACGTCTCTAGAAACATTGAAAAATTCTTTTCACGACTGAATCCATCATGATGAAGATGAATACTTCTTCGTTACGACGAGTCATTGAAACTTGATGTGCGATTTTTGTTTCATCATTTTATCGAACTTTGATTAATCAGGATCAAAGCACAATATATTAGAATTTCTCGAGTTTCTCGTCATTTGACTTTCTAAAGTTCAAAGTTCATCGTGGCAGATATAAAATATCTTTAATTGAATCTTCCTCAGGAGAGAAAAGTCCAAAATTTGTTTAGCAGTGTTGTTTTCATCATGCTACAATGGTGTGAAAAAAAATCAACGATACATGTGGTGACGTAGAGGTGGGCGCGTGTCCAGTGGTCGTCGTCGTCGAACGATCGAGTCGGAAACCGTCAGTTCTTTCACGCGATCACTCGAAGATCCACGGCACTGGACGAGGAAGCCGGTGAACCTCGCGAACTCTTTTCGATCGACCATTCGACGTCGTATCCACTAGCTCGGCCAATATCAAGGTGTGCGAATAAGTCTCGCGAAATGTAAAAGCCTCTTCGTCCAACTCTTCTTGTTGGAAGTTCGCAACAGTGATAATTAATATTAATTGTATTTAAAATGAAAGGCCGAATATATCGTTGTTAAAGGATATTCAACGAACGGGGGACAGAAATTATTATTGTTTATTGTTAGGGACAAAAATTATTATTGTTAGGGACATCGGGGAGAAAGAATGTTTGAAATGAATAATCGAAGGGTCAAAAGTATTGTATAGAGAGTATTAAGAAGTAAATTTAATTATAAATTATAATATTATTAATATTAAATTTAATATCATTGATATGAAAAAAAATAATATATAACATTACTAATATAAATTATTAAAGAATTTAATATTAAAAAAGAAATAGTAAAGAAGAGAAAAATTTATTTATTCTATTACTAAAGAATACTCAAAGGACAAGAAATAAAAGACCGAAACTTGTTATAAAAAAAATATTAAAAAGGGGAAAGAAAAATGTTCGTAATGTTTGAAAGAAAAAGGAAATGGTTTTGTAAGGATTTTGTTTAATGATGCAATATTGTGGCTATTGTCTTGGAGAATAATAAGCAGATATTTTGAGAAATGGGTGTCAAACAGATTGTGTATAATTTGATTGATCGTATTTTTCGTCGAGCGATTACTGTCACCTGGTATTCGTCCTTTCTGGGTCTGCTATCATTTCTAACGACGGGGCGTAAGCTTCACGAAACAGTGGAAAAGCTGCGTGCTCCAGCCGGACACAAGGTTTCCAGAATTTGATCAAAATCCTCGTCTCTTCTTTAGTTCGTTGCTACGCGAATTTTCCTTGACATGACTTTTTATTTCAATGTTTTATATATCAATGGATTGATTTATTCATTCATTGGCTTCTTCCATTGTAGAATTTTCTATCGATAGATATTCACAGAGAGGATGGAAAATTGTTACTTCATTTATTAATTTACAATTTGTTCTTCTTTTCACATTCTTCTTTTTATAATTTCTGACAATATTATTTATTATTTTATAATTTCAAATAATATTATTTATTCATTAATTATTTCTCTTCATCTTAGTATTCATAGTGAGAAAATTTTCTTTCATCTCATTTACACCTCCCCCCTTTTTTTTTATTTTCGTTTTCTTTCCATGCATCTCTCTTTCATCATTTTATTTCTATTTCCTTTTCCACCGAAAAGAAAACGAAATTTTCCTCTTCCTTCTGTTATTTTGCAACAATATTTTCTTCTTCTTCGCATAGTACAGCAACCAATATTTAAAACCGAACTATTTACAGTACTACTAGAATTCGCATGATCCTCATTTATACTATTTATACTTGAAGTTACTCACAGTCAAACTGTGTTATATTTATTGTACTGGTCTCTTCCGAGTTAAAATTCACTTATGTTGTAAATCTACGTATTAGTGGATTCATCGAGAAAAGTGTTTCATCATGGGAACGATGGACTCACAGCGATAACTGTGATTGTTCTAGTGTGTCGCTATGAAGCCGAAGAAATTGGGCATCATCGGTGGCTCTTTACTCGCCTTTGGAGTTGTGTTCTGCGCGATCGTGTTCCCCCCGTTTCTCAAATCGCAGATCAAAAAGGTGAGCGCACAAAACATGACATGGAAAATTATGAATTATTACACGAACCGTGCATGAACATTATTGTTTCCTTGTAGTTTACGTTTAATACGTAAATTCGTTGCAAACGAATGTTTATTGTCGTCGTGTATTTATATGTGTTTTGAGCGAAAATAAACTCTTTGAATGAAACAGCATGTGATAAAGATAGTGTAATTAATAAATTGCAAAAGTTATTTATATGTAACAAAATTAATGATTTATTTTTTTAAATTTATTCTATATTTATTCTTCTAAATTTCTTCTAAATTTATTCTTCTTTAAATTAACTTATTTCTCGAATGAAGCTATATACACATATAAAATAATTAGCTGCAACTAGCATGTAATACAACGATATAAATATATAATATAAGTAGTTAGATATGCATATATTAGAAAGAATATTGGATAAAATATCAAGTTTAGACGTTTACTAAACATTAAATAATTTATTAATAATATTTTATTTTATTATTATTATTTAGTTATTATTTTTGTATTATTATATATTATATCATTTTTATTATATCATATCATAAATTAAGTGCATCAATGTTTTCATCAAAGCAGTTCATCAATGTTTTAAATGATTATAACATATTATATTATATTATATCATTTTTATTATATCATATCATGAATTAACTGCAGTTCATCAATGTTTAAATGATTTGAACGATTGTATAGTTTATGTGTTTATGCAACAGATAAGATTTTAGCAGTAAGTACTCTTGTTACATAAATCATCGAGAATCAAATTGGGATAATAATTCGTTTTGTCTCTCGGTTTTATTCTAACGTGTTGAATTGAACGTGTATCTGGACATCACATGTCCACACACGTCGTTTCCCATTACATTCAACTTTTTCACGACCAGCTTCTATCTATTATTATTCAAAGAGTAAGGTCGCATTTTACTTGGAACAATTGTCATTCCCTGCTATAGTTCCCCTCCGTTCATTATGCTCAACGTTATTTTCAACTTTACATAATTGTTCCTGTTTTTTTTTTTTTTTACATTATTATTCGAATATCAGAATCACATGGGTTTCTTCAGTATTGTTTTTGTTACTTCTTTCGTATTGAACAAATAAATATATATTCCAGTAATGATATTATTAACAACAGATAATTGTACTGTGGACTTTTATGCAAATTTATATTTACTTTTTGAGAGTCAGTTGGAAAAGTGGAACAGAATACTGTTTCATTTGTCAAATATTATAGTAGATAATCTCTGATATAACCATTTTGGTAATAATAGAATATATAAAAAAATGTACAGAAACAGAATGCATGATATAATTATGAAATGCAAATTAAAACATAGGATATAAAATAAATGAATAAATAAAAATGTATCTGCACTATAGTATTATTATATTATTATAATATTATCCATAGCATTATTGCAATATTGTAGTATAGCCATATAAACTATGTATAATGTAAATACCGTACAATATAGGATAATAATATAGGAGGGCCAAAAGTCACTTTCTTATTAAAATAAATTCGTAATTTTAAATCAAAATTTAAGATCAATGAAATTAGGTTTTCCTTATATTTTGATGTTTTATTAAAAAAATATGGGAAGAAACTGTTGGTCCACCCTATATAATGATACATATTTTCATCTGTTATACGCATTTCATGCATTTTTGCACTTAATATGAGATTTATAATTAAATTTTTCTCAAATGTATAAAAATCCACAATAACAACAATGGATAAATTTGTGGATAAATTTTAATAAAAGTTAGCTAAATTAGCTAAGTTAGCTAAATTAGTTAGCCAAAGTTAGATAAATTTTAATAAAATTTCAGAAATCGACAAAAAATTAACTTATCATACTTTTCATTTCTGTTCTGAGAGTAATGAAAGGTTTTCAGTAAAGAAACGGAGAACAAAAGAGCATAAGAATTCATCAGTGACACGAAGACAACACGTTAACAATCGTGCTAAATCATTACGTCCACGATAGATAATAATTATCTATCTACAATATTGTTTAATTGGGACATTAAGTCGAGTGACTTCGGTTTTCGTTTTGTTGTTTACGCAAATGATAGATTGAGAGTTTTTATTGATGTAGGTCAATGTTTCGCTAAACTCTCAATCATGATTTTTAATTTCTCCTAATTTTTTATTTTTTAAGTTCAGTTGTTTACACAAATGTAATAGTTTTGTGTGTCAATTCTGAAAGGTGCTATATAACCACATAATATATATATATGTATATGTAATAATATAGTTTATTTGTAATTACATTGTATTACTTTTGTCTATATTTTTATATTTATTTATAAATCACATAAATATTATCATAATATTATAGTTTATTATAATATTTATTTCATATCAAAATATAAAGAATAAAGCTACTGCCACTGAAATTATTATAACAATTGAAATATTGAAAAATATTTCAAACATTTAAAAAAGGAAAATATTTGAAAAAAATATTAAAGATAAATAAATATTGAAAAATATTTGATCAAATAAATATCCAAGATACTAATAGTCTAGTAAGATACTAAATAGCATAATACTAAATGGTCTAGTAAGATACTAAATAATAGCAAAATAAATGAGAGACAATATTCTGTCATGTGCAGAGACATGTTAATAAGAAACATTATTTACAGCAAATAGCCCTGAAACCCAAATCCGAGATGCGAGAACTATGGTCACATTTCCCTCTTCCATTGGACTTCAAAATTTATCTGTTCAACGTGACGAATCCAGCGGAAATCAGCGCAGGAGAGAAACCAATTGTCCAGGAAGTGGGACCATTTTTCTACGAGTAAGTGTTTCTAAAATTCAAAACAAACCAGATAAAGCGCAAGAACTTATTTCGTAATGATTAATGAACTAAGTTCTGAACTTTGACATGCAAAGATAATTATACATTAAAAAGAAATTAATTAAGAAATCATTATAGCAACAATATAATAAATAATAATATTATACCATTGTTGTAATTATATATATTTATATATATATATATATATATATATATATATATATACATGTGTATTAAATACAATAATATATTTTTCCAGATTTGTTTCAAGTTTGAGCAATATAATCACAATAGTGGGTCTCATTATGATGTTAATGAAATATAAAAACGTAGTCATACAACACATACATATAATATATTCATATAGAATAAAATTATTATTATAATACATACATATAAAATTTCCTACAAGTGTTCAAACAGCGAGCAATCATGAGTAACATAGAAACTGTTTCTCTTCTCCAGCGAATACAAGCACAAAGAAAATCTGGTTGATCGAGAAGAAGACGACAGTGTCGAGTACAACTTGAGAAATGTATGGTTCTTCAATCCGTCGTTAAGCAGCCCGTTAACCGGCGAGGAAGAACTGGTGGTTCCTCACCTCCTTATTCTCAGCATGATCAAACTCACTCTCGAGCAGCAACCAGGAGCGATAGGAATTTTGAGTAAGTCGAGCTGACACTTACAATTAGTTTTACATCGTTAAAGCACTCACGTGATCGAATGCGCAAGAAGAAACGTTTCAAATATAAATAGATTAATTATTATACAAACAAATTAGTGGAAATTATTCGTCATTTTTATTATTATTATTATTATTCGTATTTTACTATTATTATTAATTTATTATTATATTATTGTTATATTATTATTTTATTATTATAATTATAATTGTAATTATTTTTATTATTATTACTTCATCTCGTTACCTTATATCTTTTATCGCTGATATAAAGTACTATGATCTTTACGGCGCAGACGCAGTACAACACCCGCAAGTATAAATACGTAGAATGTGAGAAATCTGACACTTACGAGGAATCTCGCCTCTATTCCTTTTGCATTAAATCGAACGTACGTGAGGTTCGTTTCGATCCAAAAGTAAAGGTCGGCTTGGCCTTAGCTAGGAATACCTGAGAATGAAACGGTGGATTTTAAATGAAAGGGGGTCGAGAGAGAGGAACGTTTTACTTATGGCTAATAATAAGTTACTTACCCTCGCCTTGAACGAGCGGATCAATTGATTTGCGTAACGCCTCGTTGAAGCCCATCACACGTTTCCGTTTCCTTATTCATAGGATTCTTCCAGGTGTCTTTCGCGCGAATCAATTCCATATGGTTCTTTAGATACCTAGATGTAGAAAGCTAGAAAGAATTTGTGCACAGTTTATGTGCATTGTTTTATTATACCAATTATTTTGTTAAGGCTTATTTAATTATGTTAATTATTTTGCCGATTTTTGGACGATAATTAAATAGAATACTTCGAATTATGAAATATTATATCATTTAAATCATAAAGTATATATACAATATAATATAATTATAATTGAAGTATAAATGTAATATAACAATAATTATCTCAATTTATTTTGTATTCAATTGTAATTTATCAGCCATCATAGAATCATTGTCGTGACCAATATTAAAATTCACAGATAAGGCTGTGGATAACATCTTCCACAAACCTAGTAGCGTCTTCGTAAGGGCGAAAGCAAGAGAGATACTCTTCGATGGTTTACCTATCGACTGCACTGGGAAAGATTTCGCCTCGACTGCAATTTGCACTGCACTGAAGGAAAAGGAAGACGCTTTGATGCCTGGTGTTGAACCTGGACACTATTTGTTCTCCGTTTTTGGTCCTGTACGTACATACATTTACACGCCTGTTTGTTCTTATTCGTATATAACACAATGTGGTACAATCTATGATAATAAAAACAAGAAGACACTTGAGTATCTCCGTTGTCTTTGGAGACACGAAGGAATTTCATTATATTAACAAAAGTTGTTCAGCATAGAGAGGATTATTACTATTATATCGCAGTAATAATTTTTTCATAGTTAGTGAGGATTTGGATCTTTTAAAATGGAATCATATATATATTTCTTTATTTATTAATCAACACACTTCAATATTCTCTGTAAAAAAAAAATATTAAATGTATGTGACAGTAGATATTTTAATTTTAATTTCAGAAAATCTACTCTGTTTACATTCTGTAATATAGTCTGTATTAAAATTATGTTTATATAATTACATGTGTATAGATATTAAATATACCGTATAATATTATAATATGTAATATAGTATCTTATAAATGCATATTATACATTCATATGCACATAAATTAAATTATATTTCTCCGTATCTTCAAGTTAATCTAATCATTTGTAACTTAATTTTCATTTATTTATAAGTTTGATTCTGATGTTTTAGAAAAACGGAACCATTCTTCCTGACCGTATACGAGTACTACGGGGGATAAAGAATTACAAAGACGTGGGGAAAGTGGTCGAACTCAACGGACAGAAAATGTTGGATCTTTGGGCTGGGGATGAATGCAATACGTTCAATGGCACGGATTCGACGATATTCGCGCCATTGCTCACGGAAGAGGACGATATCGTGTCGTTTTCACCGGATATCTGTAGAAGCTTGGGTGCACACTTTTCTCACAAGACCAAAATCAAAGGTGAAACGTTTAAGTAATAAGCAAAATCATAATGTACAATTTATAAACAGTAAGAATACATGGGCCATTTCTTTTCTTTTTATTGTTCACCACGAAATAACTTTAATATTTTTGTCTAAGAGAAAAAAATGTATTTCAACAAGTATTTGCTAACAACTTCATTACTTCTTTTTTTCAACAAATCGTTTTTCAAGAAATTGGGAAGAGTACGTTTCAATACATGTATAATGTGTTGATGATCAAATGATCTGGCCTTTAATTCTTACTATTCTTACTTCTATTCTACTTTACAATATATAATAATAAACGTATAAATATATAATATAGTATAGTAAACTATATCATATATTATAGTATAATAATAAACTATATATAGTTTACTACATAATATCATATAATATAGTATTCTAATATAATTTACTATGTACAAAATATATATAAAATATAGCAAGCAGATAATAAAATATATAATATACATATTACAGTATACAGTAATATCCTAACTGTTGTTTTATTCATTTTATTTTCAATTTATTTTGCAGGTGTCAACACGTTTCACTATACAGCTGATTTGGGCGATATGAGTAAAAATCCTATGGAAAAGTGTTTCTGTCCTACGCCAGACACTTGTTTGACGAAAAATCTCTTCGACTTGACCAAGTGTGTAGGTGCCCCCTTTGTTGCTTCTTTACCACATTTACTTGGATCAGAAGAAAAATACTTGAAAATGGTTGACGGACTTCATCCAAATGATGTAAGTAACTTTGCTATCTTGAATAACGATCCTTAATAATCTCTCATTGATATAACACAATTAATTCTCGCTTCTTGCTTCAAATATTTCTCTTGTTTCTTATTTCTTGTTTGAAATTTTTATTATCTACTTTTGCCTAATCTTTCGAATTCATATTTTAGACTTCATATTTTAGAGAATATAATTAGACATATTGTAGGAAGCATATTGTACATACTTTCGATATTTTATGTACATATTCTTTTTATCATTATTTATTTAAATTTGAAGATAAAAATTAAAAATTAAAATTAAAAAATTAAAATCAAAAATTAAAATTAAAAAATTTGAAGGTAAATTTGAAGATGCACGAAGTACGTGTAGAATATCAAAAACGTTTAGAATATTTAGAAACAAATTTCTATTTTGATTCTATCTCTTTAGTAATGTATATAGAAATATTAAAATGCATAAAAATCCGCAGTTTCATAATAATGTATAAATAATAATATATAAAATACTATATAAACTATATTGTAATATAATATATGTTATGATATAAAACTTGTATAAATAACAATATACAAAAGAAGAAGGAGATGATTTTTATACGTATTTTTCTTGCAGGAAGAGCACGGACTTCACATGGATTTTGAACCGATGACAGCCACACCTTTACTCGCGCACAAGAGGCTGCAATTTAACATGTTCCTTCACAAGGTCGAAAAATTCAAGTTGATGAAAAACTTCCCAGAATGTTTGTTCCCTATGTTCTGGGTCGAGGAGGGTATATTGCTCCCCGACGAATTTGTGAAGAAGCTAAAGACCGTCTTCAAAACAATAAGCATAGTCGGGTATGTGTCGTTTCCTATATTTCTCGTAAAATTCAACCATCATAGCTTAGATCATTTAGATCTACGATTTATATTTTAATTGAAATTTCATGTGAAAACGTAGTCGACGTGATTTATTAATTATTTATTAATTTGCTATTTTAGTTATTAATTAATTTGCTATTTTAGTTCTTTTGTACTTTAATAGATTTAGTATTTATATAAATTTATATTAAATATATATTTATTAATTTATTATTTTATTTATTTATTTGTTATTTTATAAATTTGCTATTTTAGTTCTTTTTTACTTTAATAGATTTAGTATTTATATAAATTTATATTAAATATATATTTATAAATATATAATAGTATATATTATAATATAGTATAGTATATATTATAATAGCATAGCATAGTATAGTATAGTATAAATTTATAACAAAATTTATTTTAATTTTAGTTTAGTTTAGTTAACTTCATTAACGCTAAAATACACTAAACACTGAGATAGAAGGCACGTTATACTAATCGAAAATGACCGAAAAGACATAGTATCGTTAGGAAGCACAGGAACTATTTAAAATTTTAAACTACGATTTAAACAATTGTGATTTGTTATACAGATTTATGAAGTGGTTGACGATAATAAGCGGCACTTGCGTAAGCGGAGCAGCCGCCACAATGTTCTTCAAGAACAAGGACAAAGGTTCGATGGACGTGACTAAGGTAACACCGCAGTCGCAGAGTGGGAAGGACGGTGAAAAGAAATGGACTAATCAGATGAACATCAGTACGATACAGAGTGCAGCGGTACCGCCTAATCTCGACGGGAATTAAACTGATCGAAAGTCACTGTTGACTTCGTATTTTGTTTAACATGTACTTTGGTGAAAGTATTTCGAATGATTGTAAGCGGGAGAATGTTGTCCATAATCGTCGTAATTTGACACTGATAATAGGATCGCGTTTTCTTAGGTCTCGCGTTCAGAGGATGATCCTTTTCAGTATTTCATTCTTTTGGAAATTTCTGTTCTTTTTTTAGAAAACTGGCGAACCGAGCTTGTACACTTTGAGACAAAAGAAGATTCTGTCTTTAGACTATTAACTGCAAGAGTTTAATTATTTATAAAAAAAAACTTTTAGCAGCATTGTGTTTAGAATAATTTTTATTTGCTTTGTTTAACGATTAATTCTGTGTGTAATTCTATACTGCATGGAATTAAATTGACATTGAAATTTGCACGTAACTTAAATAATAAAATTCAAATGACTACAAGTAGTTAATTTGATTGGTGTAGTGAAAATTTCAGATTGTTCAACAAAAATTTACATTCTTAAAATTTTTGTATGATTATTCATTTAATTCCAAATATTTTGTTTCTTCTATTCATACGTTGCATTATATCTATGAGTATGAATTAATAATTCGTAGGTGAACTGGTGAAGCTTGGATCATGCTTTAAACAAGATTTATATTTATGTAAGACTATCAATCGCTCACATTTTCTCAATTACCTCAGGAGCATGTTACGAGTATTACTCGACTATTACTAATTTCTAGGAATTTACTCTATTACTAATTTTAAGAAAATTTTAAACATTGCTGGACGAGTAATAGGAAAATTTTAAAGAAAATTCGTGTTGATTTGATTTTAAAACTTGTTAGAAAATTTATGTCAATAATTTTGAAGTCAGTTAAAATAAATTCACTGTTAACAGGTTTGTCTTTCTTTCTTATTAATTATAAGTTTAATGTTCCATCAATTGCAACATTAAATTTTATTTCAATTAAATTTTATTTTAGTTTAATTTTTAATCATTTTAATTTAGTTACTTTAATTAATATAATTGACATCGTTCAACTTTTGAAAATTTCTCCCACCTGCAACCTCTTATTGATAGTAATTTCATGATATTGAAATTTCGTGTGAATGTATTTTTATTACAGTATATTATTTTATTATTGTTTACGATATATATTATACTTACTAATTGTAATAAGTGCACTTCTATCCATGTAAGGCGTATATCGCCGAAAATTTTGAATATTTTTATCTATTTTAAGGAAACCGTTTTAAAATGAATGAAGCGCGTTTGTTCATTTGAAATATGTAATTTCAAACTGGCTCAATCTGTTGCACAGACTACTAAGATAAGATGTAAATCACGAAATAATAGGATAATGAATGACTTTGTTACATTCGTCAAAGCGTAAAACAATGTCAACTAACATAACATTGTCAACTGGAAATGTTATCTTAATAAAATATGATTTTATATAATTATTGATTTCATTGATGATTATATTAATTAAATTGTAAATCATTCATTTATAATTGTAAATTATATTAATTTAATTTAATTACATTAGTATGAAAAGGTCAGTGTAAAATTCATTCATCATGTATATTTTGATATTTCAAACAAAACAAAATTATATACTGCGTTTATGATAGAAAAATCTTTGGTATAGATATTATTACATTCAAATTAAATTATTATGTATTTGTAAAAATTTTTTTATAGAGTTACATTTTTAATATTATAATTAATATACAATAATATATATTATACATATTATATAATTTTATTATATTTAATATAATACACATATAATATATAATAAAATATTTTATATATCTTATTATATATTTATTACATCTTCTCCTATTAAAAACATTTCTAATTGACAATATTATGTTTTAAATTTGTATAGTATTTCTATCTGTCAGTAATATAGTCAGCCACAGAAGTTTATATATGTACATATATCTGACAAATTTCAAATATTTACAATAATTAAATCTTGAATCAATCAAAACTTAATTAAATTAATTTGTTAGCCAAAATTAAATCATATCTAAAAGATTAATAATAATCCTTTCATGACAAAATTATTCATAATTTATAACTTTTATTATAATAAAATTTATGATTTTATAAATAAAAAATGCTCTTTAAATATTTGGAACGTGATAAATGTATGTATGCAGATTTCTGCGAATATATTACATGTACAAGTCGTAAACGCTTTAAACGTTTATCTATGTGATTATGTTAGCACATTTATCTTTTCTTTTTCTTTAAATTTAAAATTTATAATTTAAATCAATTGAACCAGCGATTTTCCTTTCCCACTAATTTTGCTACAGTGTTTTCTGTATTGAGTAAATTTTTAATTTGTTAATTTTTAGCTAAAGATAAGATATACACTTTAGATATATTACTGTTACTAAACTTGTACATTTTCTTATCATTTAATGGCTTCAGTGGAAAAATGGTACAAATGCATTTTTATTTTCCAAATAAAAAATAGTACAAAATCTGCATTTGCAAATCTTTATATTTCAAGAATTAGAAGATTCGTCACTTGTACCATATTTCTTTTGGATTCCTTCTGAATGTTACGACATTTAAATTGTAATTTAAACCCAAATTGAACCCCAGAAATAAAGAAATAATATTTTCTAATGAAATATATTCAAATACCTTTCATTTATTAAGCATGCACCATGTGGATCATCCTAAGATGCCAGAATTAATTTATATTGTTATCCTCCTTGTCTACCGCGCGTGTATGTCTGTCCTTGTTACACGCTGCTGCTCTCCTTGTCTACAGCATGAATATATTTGTCTTTGTCGCACGATACTGCCCTCCTTGTCTAATGACGCTGGACAAGGAAAGCAATAGTGTGCGACAAGGATATCCTTCGATCTATTGAAAAAAAATTCAACTTCTTACACGTACGTTTTTCTAGAACAAAACACACATAAGAAGAAAGCAGAGAGCATAATTTTAAGGAAGCATATAAAAAAGTTCGCAACTTATTCCTCTTAATTAGGTTTTTTTCGTAATTAGTACGAACTGTCAGAAAAGGACATGGTGGCGCCATCTAGCGGTGATTCAGTGGTACTAATTAATTACAAAAATAGTTATTTCTGCATTTTACGGGTCAAATGGGATATGAAAAGAAAGTTAAGGGTCTAATTAGGGTACTACAATCACTAAAATTCACAATTCATTTCGCCAAATTAGGTTTTTTCGCAAATGAAAATTTCTCTGTTTTAAGGGGGAACGAAACACTAGCGCCACGTTGTGGCAGACCGGTGGAACTAAAAGTTCTGTAACCAGATAAGGGGAATAATTAATTTTAATTTTTCACACTACTAATTTGCACTCCATGAGCATATATTTCAAAGATAATGCTTTCAGTTACGTTCGCAAATAAATCTAATTCTAATATTCATTATAGTTTGCGCGAAATTATGCACACACTAATGACACTGTTATTAACGTAAAAGAAATTTAAACATTCTTTATATACGCAAACTATACTTAAACAAGACATAAAACGCAAGCTTAGGGTCTCTAAAATCGAAGACATAACCATAACAGTTCACAAATGATTCCTCTTAATTAATTTCTTCTCGTGATTTGTGGAATAATTGTCACCTGTCAATATTTAAAGGCAATGGTGGCGCCATCTATTGATAACTTGGTGGTACTAAAAGTAGTAAATTCTGTTTTTAGTACCACCAAATTATCAATAGATGGCGCCACCATTGCCTTTAAACATTGACAGGTGACAGTTTTTTCACAAATTACGAGAAAAAATTAATTAAGAGGAATCATTTGTGAACTGTTATGGTTTCGTCTTCGATTTTAGAGACCCTAAGCTTGCGTTTTATGTTTTGTTTAAGTATAGTTTACGTATATAAAGAATGTTTCAATTTCGTTTACGTTAGTAATAATGCCAGTAATAAGTGCATAATTTCGCGCAAACGAAAGTTATAGTGAATATTAAATTAGAGTGAATATTAAATTAGATTTAGTCTATATAGTGAATATTAAAATTAGATTTATTTGCGAACGTAACTGAAAGCATTATCTTTGAAATATATGCTCATGGAGTGCAAATTAGTAATGTGAAAAATTAAAATTAATTATTCCCCTTATCTGGTTACGGACCGTTTAGTTCCACCAGTCTGCCACAACGCGGCGCTAGTGTTTCGTACCCCGTAAAACAGAGAAATTTTCATTTGCGAAAAAACCTAATTTGGCGAAATGAATTGTGAACTTTCGTGATTGTATTACCCTAATTAGACCCTTAACTTTCTTTTCATACCCCATTTGACCCGTAAAATGCAGAAATAACTATTTTTGTAATTAATTAGTACCACTGAGTCACCGCTAGATGGCGCCACCATGTCCTTTTCTGACAGTTCGTACTAATTACGAAAAAAACCTAATTAAGAGGAATAAGTTGCGAACTTTTTTATATGCTTCCTTAAAATTAGGCTCGCCGCTTTCTTCTTATGTGTGTTTTGTCCTAGAAAAATGTGCGTGTAAGAAGTTGAATTTTTTTTTCAATAGATCGAAGGATGTCCTAGTCGCACACTATTGCTTTCCTTGTCTAGCGTCATTAGACAAGGAGGGCAATAGCGTGCAACAAGGACAGACATACACGCGCGATAGACAAAGAGAGCAATATTGTGCGACAGACATATCCGCGCGGTAGACAAGGAGGGCAATAGCGTGTGACAAGGACAGACATATTCGCGCCCTAGACGAGGATAGTGATAGTGTGCGACAAGGAAAACAATATAAATTAGTTCCACCGTTTCCCCGCTACGCGACGCTAGTATTTTATTTAGTCTCTAGCGGCTAATTCATTGAGTCTTTTTTTAGTATACCAACTTTAAAGACACTAATATTATAAATCGTAAATGGATGCCGCTTAGCTACGGATCATGTACGATCTTTAGGTTAAGCGTACAGCGTGCGGAACACTTCTATAATGAGTGCCGTTTCTTGGCCCAAGCTAGAGGTTCCTAATAAACCGGGCGTCTGAGTTTAGGGATCGCCGGTATCAGCCCTATTGATGAATCTGGTGGTGACTCTCGGACGAAATACACTCAACCTTCTGTATCTTTTATAACCTTATATTATACATAAAATCTTCCGCTACAGAAATTTCACCTTTAGTACCATCTACTGACGAATTGCAAATTATATATTTTCAGTTGTATGTAGCTGTATCTATGTACAAAAATGAAAAGTCCCATGCAAGGAAGCAGTTTCTTCTCTCAGTAACCGACCCACTAGGTTTTACGTGACACTCTCAGCCAATAGGTATTCTTAAATTTAAGAGTGGATTGGAAATAACCAACCAGACTCACATTCTTTTAGGGGAACTTCTCATCTCTGCACGACATGTATTGATGCAAGTATAAGTCATCGTTTCGAATCTTGAGATTATTGAGTTATTACAGTTGAATTCAGTAAGAATATATTTAATTTTATACAAAATATAGAAGTAATAATATATCAAACTTTACAATTTGTTTTGCTTCGGGGGTTACGAGAGAAATGATTGTAATTATAGAAGATGAGAAACTAATTCTTTTATAGAAAATCATTTATGGTGATTCACTTAATTGCTATTTTATGTCTAAACGAGTAAATATGTTTCATTGCGTTTGTGGTATTAAGCATTCCAGTCAGAAGATTCCGTTTATAGCTTCAGAACCAATTTTGTTGGTAACATGAATGTACTTTTCTTACTGAAATAAAAAAATTAATTTTCATGGTAATAATCTGCTCACTTTAGTACAATGAATAAGTAATATCAAATTTATACTAATTTTATATATTTTAAATAGATTTGAATATCGTAGTAACTTACTATTCAAGTCATTTTGCAATACCAAATTCGCCATTATTTAGTTCATGCGTTGTAAAAAAATGTATACGTTAATAAATCAGAAAACAATTAATTCAATAACACTGTCACAAACGAATATATAACTCAATAATTTATCAAGTTGATGATATCCAAATAAGTATCAATCCTCGAATTCAATTGTATATTTCTTTTTTTTACAAATTTCTTTTTATCGAATATTTTATGTTTCTGAATTATTCTATCCCAATTTATAATATATATATTCGATGTACTACACTATGAGGAATAATTGAAGAAACATCAGATGTGATTATCTTTTTCACTCTGTTAATTAGAATTAGTCGAATTTCTAGTTCGTGATTATAGACTTCAATTGTTGGATACTTCTTTCAACCAATTCATAAACAAATGATTCGAAATAAACTATCTGCGGATGTAGATACTTAAAATAAAATAACACGGAAGTAAACATATATTGCTTCGATAGATTCCGTGTTATAGCAGTGTAACAGTGTTATAAATGCAACTCGTAGAAGTTTGCAATTCGAGTCTGTAACAGAACCCTCATATTTAATACATTCGGCACTCTCGCGTTCGATAATCGTTACACTTAACGTGAAAGAACAACGTAGCATCACGTAAATAGATAAAAGCTTAGTTTCGTCATATAAGAATTGTAATTGTTTCATTGTTTTATCGTTGGAATTCACAACGTTGATAAGAATAAAGAAAATGAAAGAAAGAAGATGATCTTAAACATAATTCATTGTTTACTAATGTGTCATTTACTTATTCTATTGTAATTTAGTTTTCGCAAAACCAAGATAGAATTGTTTAGATGACAATCGTTTCTTGATAAATGTTACATAAAGCGTATCTTAATAATTTCAAAGTCAGGTAATGATTGAAAGATGTTCCGAAGATATCACGCAATTGTTTGCGTTACATACTTTGATCATCTCTTCAAATTAAGACAATTCTTAATTCTACGCTTGTGTACAAGAGTGAATATAAAAATAGGTACTTTTATGTAAAATATATTACAACTAGTGTGACTGTTAAATAAACAATTAATCTCAGTTGATTGAATATCCAATTTCATTAATATCTAATATTATTAATAAGAATATGTTAATAATAATATTTTACTGCTTACGTTATCTATCGATCATTATCATTTGCAAATTTATAACAAATTCGAGAATACAGCGATTAAATGTTTTAACCAACAGCCTGATAATCTTCGTCATTTTTCTAAAATTTATTACGTAATCTAATAGATAAAAAATTCAAGTAAAATTGCAATGAAGAGTATAAGTATATCGTTATCGATGAAAAAATTGTTTATATCTTAAACTGTCGTAACTTTGTAAGAAGAGATCATATGACAATGCATCTGGCGTCTACTTCGACAATTTTGAGTTTGTTTTTACATCACACAAGTGAAGACGCACTCATTCTCGAAAGAATGATAGAAAACTTAAACGTCTCTAGAAACATTGAAAAATTCTTTTCACGACTGAATCCATCATGATTCTGAAGATGAATACTTCCTCGTTACGACGAGTCCTTGAAACTTGATGTGCGATTTTTGTTTCATCATTTTATCGAACTTTGATTAATCAGGATTAAAGCACAATATATTAGAATTTCTCGAGTTTCTCGTCATTTGATTTTCTAAAGTTCAAAGTTTATCGTGGTAGATATAAAATTTAAATGAATTTTCTTCAAACGAAGAGAACTTTGTTTAGCAGGAAATGGTTGATCATATCAAGGTTGTTCATATCAAACAATGGCAAATAGCGTAAAAAGATCAGCGATACACGTGGTGATGCACGAGTGGACACGTGTCTAGTAATCGTTGGATGACCGAGCTCAAAACTTCTTTCCAAGTTCTTTTACGTAGCTACTTGAAGATCCACGGCACTGGACGAAGAAACCTCGCGTACTCTCTTCTCGATCGACGTCGTATTCACTAGCTCGGCCAAATGAAGGTGTGCGAATAAGCTTCGCGAAACGTAACTCTTCGTTTAACTTTTGTTGATAATATTTAAAACATAAAAGAAGGACCGATGTATTATTAAAGGATATTAAAGAAAAGAAATATTTAAGAAGAATTATTGAAGATTGTTATAAGAAAATATTGTATTAAGGAATATGAAAAGATATTAAATGTTATAGAATTCAAGAATATTAAGAAGATATTAAAGAATTTTGATATTCTATTCTTAAAGAATATTAAACTTTATATAAAAATTTTAATTTTTCTTCTTTATATAGTTTAAGAGTATAGTCTATAGTTTGTTTCATTTTACAATTCTTTCTTTCTTCTTATTTCATTCATTATTCATTTATTAATTATTTTTCTTTGCTTTAAATTGCTTGTTCTCTGTATTCAATGTATTCATAGCAAGGGTAGAAAATTTTCATCTTTTCTTTTACCGTCTTATTTACACTTTCCTTTTCATTCTCTTCTCCTTTCCTTGATATCCACACATTAAGGAACAATATTCTCTTTTTTTATCTTCTTTTCTACAAAAAAAATACCGTAATTACTAATAATTATTTAACCAGTTTCTTTTTCCTGCTATTATTTCTCAACAATTTCTTTCATTCCATGGTATAACATAGTCAAAAATCTGAAACTAAATTCATAATACTACGAATTCACAAATTCTTCATTTATCCTATATTTTGAAGGCTCCAAGATGTTATTACAACAGTCAAACGTTATTGTTCTGGTGTATTTTGTCTCTATATATTCCGAATTCTATATATCTTTATTCGTGTAAATCTGTGTATATTAGTGGATTCATCGACAAAGTGTCTGATCGAAAAGTGGCGATAATAGCGACGACTGTAATTGTTTTTAGTGTGTGTTACTATGAAGCCGAAGAAATTGGGCATCATCGGTGGTTTCTTCCTCGTTTTCGGATTTTGCGTGATCGCGTTTCCTCCGTTCTTCAAATCGCAGCTCAAAAAGGTGAGTGCGCAAACTGAAACTTTACAAATTATTTATATACTTGTTATGAATATTATTTCATTGGTTTCATTGTGGTGACGTTATAAATTCGAACGATGTTTTGTTTTAACTGAAAATTAATTCTAAAATGAAATAACGTAGGATAGAAATAGTATATTAATAAACTGTGAAAGTTATGTACATATGTATATGTACCTAATAGAATTAATAATTTAAATTCAACAATTTATTTCCATTTTTTCTGAGTTTATTTTTCTTCAAGTTGAAAATTTATTTCTCGTTTTAAAAAATGAAATTACCCAATTAATGATACAATTATTTACTGTATGTACACATATTTAGTAAAGTATTAGATAAAGTATTAAGAATAAATTTACTAAATATATAAGTAACTTTCATTTATTAATACTGTTTTATTTTATTATTATTGTTATTATAGTCAGTACGATATATATATATGTAAAATATGTAATAATTAATTTGATACCTTCACATTGAATTTTTAAGTTTGGATGCTCTTCACATGTTTAAAACATGTTGTAGATTACAAAAAGAGGCAATATTTGTCTCAAGATACTTTTGAATGTTACGTGCAAATATTAGTTAGAAAATCATCCACAGCGAGTAACTCTGAAACCTAATTCCACGATACGAAAATTCTGGTCACATTTCCCTTTTCCATTGGACTTCAAAGTTTATCTGTTCAACGTGACGAATCCAGCGGAAATCAGCGCAGGAAAGAAACCAATTATCCAGGAAGTGGGACCATTTTTCTACGAGTAAGTGTTCCTAAAATGAAAACAAACCAGATAAAGCGCAAAAACTTATTTCGTAATGATTAATGAACTGAATTGTGAACTTTGACATATAAAGATAATCATGTATTAAAAAGAAATTAATTAAGAAATCATTATAACAACAATATAATATTATTATTATTAATTAATAAATAATATTATTATTATACTATTATTGTAATTATATATATTTATTTGTAATTACTGTAATTATATATTGTAATTATATATACTTAAATATTTTCCCAGATTTGTTTCAAATTTGATCAATATAATCACAGTAGGGTTTCATTATAATGAAATATAAAAATATTGTGTGTCATATAACACACATACATGTAATATATTCACAAAAATTTCCTGTTGTATTAAACATTTCCAAATATTTCTCTTCTGTAGCGAATATATACACAAGATAAATTTGGTTGATCGAGAAGAAGACGACAGTGTGGAGTACAGCACGAGATCTACTTGGTTTTTCAATCCGTCGTTAAGTAGCCCATTAACTGGTGAGGAAGAGCTAGTCATTCCTCATCTCTTTATCGTCAGCATGGTCAAACTTATCTTCAAATACCAACCAAAAGCTGTAGGAGTGCTCAGTAATTATCGACACTTATTTTTATATTGTCAAAGAACTCACATATCGAATGATTTCTCTGATTTGGAGCCAAGAAGAAACTTTTCAGATAAAAATAAATAAATTAGTCGAAATTATTCATTATTTCAAATTGTTATATCTTTTATTTCAAGACTATTATAGTCTTTGGTAGACGTATTACTGCACCCAGTATAAATATGTAGAATGTAAGAAAACTGACGTTCGTTTTGATCCAAAAGTAAAGCTCGGCTTTAGTTAGAAATACCTGTAAATAAAACGATCGATTTTTGATGAAAGAAAGTTGAGAGAAACTTGTTCTAGTTGTGACCAACAACAAGTTACTTACTCTCGCCTTGAACGGATATCATTACACATCATGTTTCCATTTCCTTATTCATACCTTCTTTCAGGTATCATTCACATGAATCAGTTTCATATAGTTTTCTACATAGATTTGGAAAGTTGAAGAACTCACAGTGAACAAATATCTTTAAAATACTTTGGATAAAATATCTTCCAAATATTTAAGTTGGAAAATATTTCTAAAATAATTTTAAATTTTCTTGTTAGATTGACTAAGTATTATTTAAATTATTTTTAAATATAAATGTGAACGTTTACTTTTGGCATTATCTCACGTTGGATATTTGAACTCTACATTCAATCTATAGTTTTGTCTAAAATTAAGTTATTCATTATTTCCTTAATAAAATTTTACATATAATTTTTGGTACATTGCAAACATAGAGAAATGGAAAATTTTATAACATATTAAATTTTTAGTTGTAGTAAAATATAATATATATATATATATATACTATAAGTATTACTATATAATGTAATTATAAAGTTGTAATGCAATAATAATTACAATATAATAATTATAATATAATTACAACTAGAACATAAATCTAATATAATAATAATTATTTCAACTTATTTTCTACCTAATTATTACTTATGAAGTATCATAATCATTGACTTAACATTAAAATTCATAGATAAAACTGTGGACACTATGTTTCACAAACCCAGTTCCATCTTCGTAAGGGTGAAAGCAAGAGAGATTCTCTTCGATGGTTTACCTATCGACTGCACAGGGAAAGATTTAGGTTCGAAAATAATTTGCAACGTATTGAAACAAAGAGATGACGTTTTCATACCTGCTGGATCTGGACAGTATTTGTTCTCCATTTTTGGTTTTGTACGTACATATATTTACACGCCTGTCTGTTCTTATTCATATATTATACAATGTGGTACAATATATGATAATAAAAATATGAAGACACTTGAGTATCTCCGTTGTCTTTGGAGATACGAAAGAATTTCATTATATTAACAAAAGTTGTTCAGCAAAGAGAGGATTATTATATCGCAGTAATAATTTTTTCATAGTTAGTGAGGATTTGGATCTTCATTTTTTTTAAATGGAATCATATATATATTTTTTTTTACTTATTAATCAACACAGTTCAATATTCTCTGTAAAAAAAGATATTAAATGTATGTGACAGTAGATATTTCAATTTTAATTTTAAAAAACCTACTCTATTTACATTCTGTAATATAGACTATGTTAAAATTATATTTATATAATTATATGTGTATAGATATTAAATATATTATACAATATACTTATAATATGTAATATAATATCTCATAAATACATATTATGCATTCATACGCACATAAATTAAATTATATTCCTCCGTATCTTCAGGTTAATTCAATCACTTGTAACTTGATTTTCATTTATTTATAAGTTTGAGTCTGATGTTTTAGAGAAATGGAACCATTGCTCCTGATCGTATACGAGTATTACGGGGGACAAAGAATTACAAAGACGTGGGGAAAGTGATTGAACTGAACGGACAGAAAAAGTTGAATGTTTGGTCCGGGGATGAATGCAATACGTTCCATGGCACGGATTCGACGATCTTCGCGCCAATTCTCACAGAAAACGAGGATCTCGTGACGTTTTTATCGGAGTCTTGTAGAAGCTTCATTTTACATTACTCTCACAAGAACAAAGTCAAAGGTGAAGCTCTTAAGTAATAAGGAAAATCATGATGTATAATCTTTCGTTTCTTTTGTTTTGGTCATCCCGACAATAACTTCAATATTTTTACCAAATACAAAAAAATGTTATTTGATAGCAACAAATACTCTGAGTTCAGTTTTTTTTTTTTTTTTTTTTTTTTAGAAAAATTGAGATTCACTTGGTTTGAAGACTTAAAGAAGAATTCGGTTAATACGACATTAACGAC
>NW_025109980.1:824187-977468 GCF_011392965.1 Frieseomelitta varia | reverse complement strand
TTTTTTTTTTTGTTAGCAAAATCTTTTTCGAGTTTCCAAATTTATAGTTTATTATTATATAGTTATTTTATTTCTTCTATTTTATCTTCAATTTGTTTCGCAGGCATCAACACGTTCCACTATACAGCCGATTTAGGTGACATGAGTACAAATCCTGCGGAAAAGTGTTTCTGTCCTACGCGAAAGACTTGTTTAACGAAAAATCTTTTTGATGTGTCCAAGTGCGTAGATATTCCAATTATTGTTTCTTTGCCGCATTTTCTTGGATCAGATGAAAAATACTTGAAAATGGTTGACGGACTTCATCCAAATGATGTAAGTAACTTTGCTATCTTGAATAACGATCCTTAATAATCTCTCATTGATATAACACAAATAATTCTCGCTTCTTGCTTCAAATATTATGTCTCTTATTTCTAATTCTTATTGTTCTTCATTTCTATTTTGATTCTATCTCTTTAGTGATGTTTATAGAAATATTATAATACATATTAAAATACATAAAAATCCGCAATCTAATAATAATATACAATGTATAAACATAAGTATATATATTATATAATATATAACAAAAAATAATATTACATAATATAACATAATATATATAGCATATGCTAATATAATATATAATATTAGCATTATATTATTATATAACATAGCATATATAATATTACATAATATATAACGAAAAATAACAATATATAATATGTAATATACAGAAGTATAAGTAATAGTAAAAGAAGAAAGAGATGCATGTATGTATAAATTTTGCTTGCAGGAAGACCATGGAATTCATATGGACTTCGAACCAACGACATGCTTACCTTTAGCCTTGCACAGCAGGACACAATTCAATATGTTTCTTCAAAAGGTGACAAAATTCCAGTTAATGAAAAATTTCCCAAAATGTTTGTTCCCGTTTTTATGGTTTGACCAGGGTCTGACGATCCCCGATAAGTTTATGGTAATAATAATAATCGTGTTCAAGCTAATAAGCATAATCAGGTATGTGCCATTTCGTTCATTTTTCGTGAAATTTAACCATCCATAGTTGATCCAGATCGTTCACATTTTAAGCCAAATTTCATTTGTAAATATGTTCCAAGCAAATTTTTAACTTTCAAAGATTGTACGATGCAGTAAAGACTTCATTAAGTTCATTCAGCACCTTTCTCATGTTTTTTTGACATGAACTGCTCAACTTTCCTATAGACATTATGCTCGTTTATGGAAACTTAATAATAAGAATTGATAATTCGTAAAAAGACATATGTTGTCTATCATCAGTTGGTGACGTTGTCATTAATTTGTTGATCATTATAGTTGAACTTCATTAGCACTAAAATACATTAAAGGTAACACAAGACACGTTATATTGAAAATGACCGAAAGGATATAGTATCGTTAGAATACATAGAAATTATTTGAAATTTAACTACGATTTAAAAATTGATTTGTCAAACAGGTTTATGAAGTGGTTTATAATAATAAGCGGCACTTGCATGAGCGGAGCAGCAGCCAGAATGTTCTTCAAAGGCAAAGAAAAACGTCCTTTGAATGTAACGGAGGTAATACCGCACTCGGAAAATGAAAAGGATGAACAGATAAAATGGGCTAATCCGACGAATAAGATTAGTACGATACCGCCTATTTTCGACGAATTAAATTAATTAAAGACGTCCTTATCGACTTTCTATTTTGTCTAACATGTATTTGTGTATTTTGAATGATTGCAAATGAGAGAATGTTGTTGAAAGTCGTATGAAATCATAAATTAATTAATAAGTCTAAATGATTGATTAACTTATTGATTGAATCACATTTAAAATATTAATAATGATCCACTTTTAATAAAATTATTTATAATTTATTATTTTTACTATAATAAAATTGTTTATAATTTTATAATGTAATAAATAGATCAGTACTTGTAAAATGTTAAAAATCCTTGTAATTCTTCAAATGTTTAGAACTTGATAGACCTGATAATATTTATCTTTGCGATTTATCTTTTTGTAAAAATTTATAATTTAAATTAATTGAACTAACAAGCGATTTCTCTTTCCCATTAATTTTTCTATAGTATTTTCTGTACTGAATAAACTTTTAATTTGTTAATTTTTAACATTTCTTATAGATAGTAACAAGAGAATTTTAATTCATTGCGATTTTAAAGATAAGATATACACTGTTGGATACGTTACTGTTAATAAACTTTGTTGTACATTTTCTTATCATTTAATGACTTCAATAGAAAAATGATACAAATGCATTTTCTTCAAATAAAAAACAAAATCTAAACTTTATATTTCAAGATTTAGTTCTCTGTTATAATTTTCTCTTATTAAAAATTTCATCACTTGTACCATATTTTTTCTGGATTTTTCATTTAATCTTGAATGTCATGACATACATCAAACTATAATTGAAACCTAAATTGAACTTCAGAAATAAATAAATAATATATTTTCTAACGAAGCATATTTAAATACCTTTCATTTATTAAATTCCTATTTTAGAAGACTCCATTTATAGCTTCAAAATCAGTTTTGTTGGTAACATGAATACACTTTTCTTACTGAAATAGAAAAATTAATTTTCATGGTAACAATCTTCTCACCTCAGTACAGTGAATAAGTACCATCAAATTTATGCTAATTTTATATATTTTAAATATATACATCGTACATGTAGTGACTTACTATTCAAGCCGTTTTGCAATATCAAATTTCGCCATTATTTAGTTCATCACTTCTTGTACAAAAAAATTGTATACGCTAAATGAACCAAAAAAAAAACAATTAATTCAATAACACTATTATAAACAGAAATATAACTCAATAATTTATGTAAGTATTAATTCTCGAACTCAATTGTATACTTCTTCCTTTATAAATTTTCTTTTTTATTCAATATTTTAAGTTCTTGAGTTAGTTCTAGTGTATCAAATGTACAAATAAATCTTTCTCATTTCGTGTAAGCATTTGTAAACCACTGTAACTTCAAACTTAAGTACTAACCTTCCTTCATCCTGGTGACTTTCTATTCATTCCATTCTTCACCCCAGAATCATTTCTACAAAGCAACACGTTCTTGTACGCACTGCGATATTCAGAGCTCATCACCACGTAAACCACCGGATTTATACACGTAGTCAAATAAATCAGTATGTAGCTCGCGACATTCAGACCTCTCCAATCGATAACGTTCTTGAAAGTCTTCGTAATGGTGATCGGCAGGTAGCAAACAAGAAACGACGAGAATATCACCAAGATCATTTTCAACAGCTTCTTGTCCTTGTTGCTCATTCTTGGCGGGCCATCCATATTCGCTAATTTCCTGATATTTATAAATCTTGATTCTCTGCGAAGCATCGTCGGTTTTTTCTTGTTATTGATCGATCGATCCGGTGTGTTCGATCTCGAGCTGTCGAATCGATCGCTGCCCGTTGACACTTTCGAGTTCAGCCTTTGCACCCACAATGCCGACTCGATGATGAACGATGCTCTGCTTGCCATTCTCTCCAATTTATTTCGAGCATTCGCGGAAGCTTTCTCGCTAGGTTCTTTGATCTTAATTTGATTATTTGTGAGAGCAGTCTCGGCTGCGTCCATATCATCCACGTACGGTATGTCGTCTATTTTTATCTCTAGATTAGGTATCGCTTTGTCACAAGTCTCGGCGATTTTCTTAATTGGCAGATCCCCCGCATCGGTTTCGTCTCTGTGATTCTTCTTACATTTTTGTTCTTGATTTCTCTTTCGGTGGATCTTTTCTTCGTCGTCCTGTTCTTCGTCGTTTTCTTCTTCAGACTTGGCTGAATTCTGCTCCCATGACAGTTGCTCTGACAAGGACTCTTCCATCGCCGACCTTGAAGGTGTACTCGAGCAATTAAGTCGATTTGGAGATGATATGATGCATTTGGAGGAGAAATTCCCGCAAAGGACACTCGATGCACAGTTCGAACCCATCGCTGACAGCTCTTCTTCTTGGATCCTAAATGATGTGGATCGTCGTCTCTGTAATTAAAGGAAATGAAGAAACTTAGTAACCAAAGTAAATAGCAATAATAATAATAATAAACATTAAGATCATTTCTTTACATATTTGTTTATGCTAGTCTTATGATAAAGATTATTATTTCTCTATACATTCGTTTAACAATAGTTCTATTGAATTAACTGCCTTATAATATATTATGTATATCGGTTATTCTAGTTAAAGAAAACATTGAGCTAGCTTGATTTGGGGGGGGAGAAATGTAAATATTAAAACTAGCTTGATTTTTTTTGGAAAATGAACTTAGGCTACTTTCAAAATAAACGGCTCATACATGAATACACGTAAATTGTTTTCTTCACTGTAGTTGTCAAAATTGAAGGAAAATAAGGGAAAATAATTCGAATAATAATGCGAAAGAACTTCACCGCCTTAGATCTACACTTACCTCGTTATTAATTTCGTTATTAATAGCGCCCTTACTAGCTGTTATATTTCGATTTCTACTTTTAGAAGCAGTTTTCCGGACAATGTAAAAAATCCTCGCGTAGCAAACAACGATTGCGATGCAAGGTGTCAAAAAGGCAAAGACGAAGAGGAATTCCTTTGGGCTACGACCATTTACATCTGGCAGGATTGAACAGGAACCAATGGCGACGTCCAATCCAAAACGACCCCAGTTCTCAAACCATGTAATGATGAGGACACCGAAGCCAAATATCCATGTACTCAAAACCATTGGTGCTATGTATTTTGATTTGTACAGCCTGAAAAGAAAAGAAAAATATTGCTACAATTTTAAACGAAAAAAAAAAAAAATTTAATATTAAATCTTAAATGAAAAGGATGTTCAAAAAATTGCAAACTAATCGATATATCATAGTTATTATTCATACATGACATTATATCGTAGTATTATTCATATAGTATACTATAATCTAATTTATACATATTTTATATATTTAATGTGAATACTGTAATATAATATAATGTATAAGATATCATAATATAATTTATAATAAATTTATCAGTTAATTAAAACTTTACTGTAATTATTATTCAATTATAATCAATTTTAATTTTTCTCTGACATACAGAAGAAAATTTCATTCTGCAGAAACATTTCTTTTATCAAATACTTAATTTACTTACCTAGGATAAAGTCGAGGATGTCCAATCATAACATAACGATTAAATGTAATCGCTAGTATGGTGAAAAGGCTTACTGCTACCAAGCCATATCGTAACAGAGGAAACAGCCGACATAAGTGTGGTCCGTGTTTCCAAGAACTATGCCAAAAAGTTGACGTAGCAAGCGGAAGATTGAAACAGCAGAACATTAAATCCGAAAGTGAGAGATTCATTATGAAGATCGCCGTGGCATTTCTCAACTGCAAATTAATAAATAATTAATTAATATTATATATCAAATATAGTAGAACTTGATTTATTTGAACTCGTTGTGGGATAAATATATTTACATAATCTACCAACTTTTCCCATATTAATCAAAATTTCATTCCAATAAATAAGGTTTTACAGTAATACAATTTTACTTCAGTGATTCATTGTAATATTTAATAAATCATTATATTATATACATTATATTATATTATTATATTATATTATATACATTATATTATATTATTATATTATATTATATACATTATATTATATTATTTTATTTATTTATTATTAATTATATCGTATTATGATAATTATAAATATTATATCAATACCAAATAAAATTATTAATTTTCTTAATAGTTTGAATTTTCTCCAGAAATATCCAAGTTTAAATTTTCGTCCACCCTAAATTAAGTAACAATCTTAATCTAAATGAAGCAGGTACGCTGCTGTCAGTCAGTTGAAACATTGAAGACACAAAGCGAAGAAGATTTACTATGTGACAAAGGAAACTAAACTGCAGACAGAATTTAGAACGTAAGATACAAGACAGGAGAGTCTCCTTGGAAACTCCAGCTAAATTCGCATTGGTAAGCAAATTTTGCTATTAAGCAATGCAACACTATAGGATATTATATTTCATGCTGGTTTAATTCTAGTTCATTGATTGCGTCAACTGTCGAAATTGGCACGAACAGGTTCATGAGACCATCGTTTCACGAAAACATTATTATGTAATAATATAAAAAAGTACGTTACTACTTATTTACAAGTCGATCTGTGTATGTGATCGTTTCCAAACTTAACAGAGATCGATGCGAAATTGGAAATGGCGTTTCATAACAAACTGTGCCAAAACTATGCCAATGTCCTTTCGATCATTGCCTCGTTTCTTTACTCATGCTCGATTAATTAATCGGGTATTGCACAATGCAAATAATATACAAAAATATAAAATGTACAAAATACATATAAAATAATATATAAAAGAGTATATTATATAGTACATAATTATAGAGTATATAATTTCTTTTTAAATTTTACTTTACTGGTATTAAAAATTTTTAAATACGTATCCTATTATAATTAATCATTTGTTACAAAAGAATTAAACGAATTACAAATAATTAAATTAATAATAAAGACTGAATAAATAAGTAGAATTAATAATAGCAACCAAACAAGTTAATTTATATTAAATTTCGTATAAGTTCGATATAATTATTAGATAAGCAAATAAAATCAATAATAAAGTATAAAATATATAATATAGTTTATAATAAAATATAAAATAAAATAGTTTATAATAAAATATAAAATATAGTTAATAAAATTAATAAATATAAAATCGTTGAACAATTCGACTAACGATCGAACCACGTTTTAACAAATTTTACATTGATCTACATTAAATTTCACCTAATTATCAAATTAATTGATAAAAGTTACTGACAAGACTCGAAATTACCAGAGTTGGCAATAAGAATCAAACAACTTAACAAATTCGCGTTGAATATTATCATATTAATTTCCAATATAAAATTAAAACCTCGAAATAAATCGTTTGCTGTTGCAAAACTAAAAAAAAAAAAAAAAACGTGGGCTTTGGATTCGCAACTTTTACAGCGTGGATCCAGATAACCGGAAGAAAGTGCAACGTTTATTCCACGCGCGGTGCGAAGTTATCACGGCTTGGAAACATCTTATCTGGTGATCGAGCCAGCTTGGTAAATATACATTCTCAACAGATAAATGCCGGTGTGTTTCTAAACTGCATGTCCGTGCAGGGAACGTGCCGTAAATTCGATAAATTCTGCTGCTGCCAGAAATGTTCGTGCTCCATAAACGTTTGTAAATTTCGAGCGAAACCTATCGGGTTTTTTACAATTGGCAAACCTCCCGTAAATCTTGTAAATCTTATTTGTATCACGGCACAAAGGTGCAGTTTATATGTGCACATTTCCGTGTATAATATCGTGTTGTTCAACTGTTTTATAAATTATACCGTGACGTCGTTGAGAAGGAAATAATTTTCGATACAAACGCGCGATATTTTTTTTTTATACTCTACGTTTGTCTATTGCATTTTTATTATAATATCATGATATTGAACAGAAGTAAATATGTATATATATATGTAACGAAGATATATATATAAAGTATTATAATATTAATTATTTAATATAATAAATTAATAAATTATATATATATTGTAATTATTTAACATGGTCAATGAGAGACAGTTCTTACAATTCCATTCCCAATAACGAAAATTTTTTCAATTCTCTTTTCTTTTTTTTTTGCTTAATTGTACTGCAATTATTTAATAATGATTGATATTTACTAGCATAAACGAATCGTTATTTAATGCTGAAATTATCAATTTAATGAGAAATAATTGAATCTCTAGAAAAATATTCAAAAAGATAACTCTAAAAAAATAAATATGATAATAATAATAAATTCTAAATTTTGATGATTTTTTATTTATATAATAGAAGTTTAGTATCAAATGTGGATTTAACTGGCAAAAATTCATTCATCTTATGTTATAAAGCGAGAAATCTCATCCAGCGAAAGAATTAATCAAGTGCTGACTTCGTTCAAATAAATAGAGTTCTACTACACATATAATTTACTTACAACAATTTTTAATTGCTATTTTATGTCATTTCTATTTCGCTATTGTCTTAAAATGAGATTCGAGGTGAACCACTTATTAGCTTATCCTAGTTCTAAGAGTGAATTCGCAATGTAACTACTTACTGGAAATTCAAGTAACCGCAACGTTAATTATACTTTGTTCCACGTAAGAAATTCGTCATTTGAAATTTTTAGTTTCGTCAATTCTACGTTCATACTATTTTAACGTAAGCAATATTCACTTTGGGATGAAAGATTATTGAAATATAACTATTTTTAACTATTTATCTTTAATTTTTTATTTTGTTTCAAAATATAATAATTTTAAAATAATATATTTATTATTATTATTTATTATTTATAATTATTATTTTAAAATGTAATAATTTTAAAGGTTATTTTAAATATTCTTCTATCAATGTCAATTGTTCGTCAATCATGTTTTTATTAGGTTGTAACATAGAAAATGCTGGATTTTTAACAATTTATATTTCACTGAATACTAAATATGAAGATTTACAATTTTGAAATGACGAAAATAAAAATGTTTATTATATTTAGAAAATTTATACAGTGGAAGTTGTTTAACTGAATATGAAACATATTATAATTGAATAATTAAATATATGCAAAAATATATAGAAAATTGCTGATTTTGATAAAAATTGGTAATTCCAAAATATATAAATTAAAATTTGTATCTTTTCAACAGACAAAGACAAATTCAAATTAATCAAATCTCTAATAACATAATAAAATAATTTTCAAAATTAGTAAATTTATATTTAATTAAATTATTATAATAATAAATTACATATATAATTATAGTAAATTTATAATTATTATATTATTTAGTTAATTTTTAATAAACTTACAAAATTTATATAAGAGAAATGAAAGTGCGGGAAATAAAAACAAAACTTGGAACGCAACTTCCAATCCTCTATTTCGCTCTTTCTAAATCTTGATCAAAGAACCATTCAAATTAACTTGTTACTTACGCAAATTGAAAGCGTAATGTTAATATCAATTCTTTCACTTTATTGAAAACACTTTATTAAAAAAAAAACACAAGCTTCCGTTTATATGTATATCTATTCTACAAAAACAAATCATTGAAATCTTCAAAAATACACCATCAAGAAGAAGATATTAACGAAACTCTAGTTAAAACTAAAATTTCTATAGAAAACCGCGAATCGCTAACTTTGATGAAACTTTGGTAATTCCAATGTGAATTAAGAAAGAGATAGATTCAAATTAATCAAGTAACTCAAAACATACCGAAGCAAATTCTGGTAATTTCATTATAAATTAATACAGAGAGATATGGAGAAGTATTATTCGAGCGCTGACCTTTCTGCTGCGAAAGAGGGCGATGATGGTGAATAAATTTCCCGGTATACCGATCAGCATGAAGAGTATGCAGCATCCGGCGGCAAAGTGCAAAAGCCATCGGGGATATCCAACGAACAGCATCGCCGATCCTGGATTTCTGAGGACCTCCTGGATTGTCTCCTCCGTGCCATTGTGACCGGTCTCGTTGCTCGCCATCCAGTACTCCATCTGCGGACAGCATGGTAGACAGGTGTCGTTTTGCACAGGAGCGTAAAAACTGGTCGCTTGATCGCGACGACTAACAAGAACGAATTCTTCCTTTTTTTTCTCTCTTTTTTTTTTCTTGGGAATTAGAGAAGTGATAGATACCAGCGATAGGATGTAATAATACTTGTATAATGGAGAAATTGAGTTATTATTGAGAATAATAATTATTATAATTAATTATGAGAATATAATTTGAAAATATTATTAGAAGCACAATATAGTTTGAATAGGATATAATAATACTTGTGAGATTGTGAAATTGATTATCGAGAATGATAATTGTTATAATTGGTAGACTTTTTGAGAATATAATTTGATAATATTATTAGAAGTTATAATATTATTAGATAATATAATTTGATAATATTATTAGAAGACACTATAATTTGGACATCTTTTGTATATTCTATTATTTCTAAATTTCCTGTGACACTGAATTATGATTGAGAATGATAATTATTGTAATTAGCAGGCTGTAGATTTTTTATAATTTGATTGTTTTAGATGTCATAAATATATGTGTAATAAATATGTAATAAATATAATTTGATTGTTTTAGATGTCAAATATTATTAAAATCACTATAATTTGAATATATTTTCTATATTCTATTCTATTTTGTATACTTTTTTCTTGTTATTGTATAATTTTCTTCATATTAGATACATTTATATTATATTTATATCTTTATATTTTCTTCATATTCATAATTTATATTATATTTCTATTTTCTTTATATCATATATTTTCAAATCTCCTATAAATGCATAAAAATTGGCAAACTAATAATTAAACTTATAATTAGGATATTTATGCATATTACTTATTATGGATATTGAGTATTTTCCAGGAAATAATTAACGAATTAGAATTTAGATGTATACATAGTTACAAGATATTCATCGCAAACGTTCCTATATTTGCTAAAAAAAAAAATTGATATACAGTACGAATAGCTATCTCAAATGTAAAAAGTGTTGAAAACGATTCAACTGAATATTGATAATATAATGATTTATGACTCTCCAAATACTCTCCTGATCTCTGCAAAATATATTGTATACTATTTTTAATTAACTTTGCTTCTAGATTTTTTTTCAAATTTCACTAAATAATTATGATAGTCAAGTCTCATTATAGTGTAATTTCAGTTGATACAAAAGTTTTATCTTTCAGTCATCGACAATTCTAATGTTAAATAGCTCACTCTGTATGTATGATACGTATCTGTCTGAGAGCAAATGATTGATAAGCGATAGCAATTAGTAAAAGAGCCACTCCCACAACGCGACGATAACGAGATCGAGTGTATACATATATGTACACATGGTAGAATCTAATAGAGTATGTTATTTGTTCATGACACACCCACTTAATTCGTGTATCCAATAAATTGATACACGTCTACATTAATCAGCGGTATACAGATTGATCTTATTTAGAAACAAATTGAACTTTCTTATTGCTTTTAAATATTTTTTAAATACAGTTATTCTTTTTCTTCTTCTTCTTATTATTATAATACAGAATAATAATCGAATTTTATATATCTGGAAGTTCTATAATGTTAGTAATTTACTATATACAATTTTTCTCCTCCTGAGTTTCGTCATTTTCTTATTTTATTCAATGATTTTATATTTTCGTTTAATGGTCTCAAAATATTCTGAAATATCTCATATCTACGAATATTTAAATTTTTATTCAAACAGCAAAATGTAACACGTTTTCTTCGATATAACAAGTATATACTCGTGAAGCACAATTAATCGGTTAAAGATTCCAAATATTATAGTCACGATTTCCAGCAGTTGTTTCTGCAAATCGAAAACTCTTGCCTTCTTAAATGAAATTAACAACGTACTTCGTGTAAATAAACTTGTTCCATTTCAAGTCTCCCTTGCTTCCATCCGCGTGTAATTATTTATTTCTTCCTCCCGCTCGTCGACTGTTTTATCCCTTTTTATTTCGTTGAAATATTGAAAAAATGTAACGAAGGTTCCTTTTTTTTCTTTCGTGCAGTACGTCGAAGAGAGAGAAATCTATTTTCGCCACTCGAAACGATAAACTCTTTCAACCGAGAGTAAACTTTGCTTCTACATATCTTCCATCGAATTCGCGTTCATGAGGGATCACAAAATCTGAGCGAATCTTTTTAATTTAATTGAGAAATTAACATCTTTTTTAGCAATTGGACATCAGTGATATTGATCTTATGAATATCTTTAATTTAATAATTATCAAATTGATTGTTACATACTTAATGATTTAAATCCAAATCAATTTCGTTTACTAGAACCTGATAGCCGATAACATTATTCTATTGAAAATTTTCTGACGATTAATTGTTTCTTCATTAGATGTAACTTATTCAATGAACATTCAATCTATGGAAATTAAAGTTGATACTATTTCAGATCGAATTAATCAATTTAAACTTATTTTCCATTCAATCTGATTTATATTTTTGTCAATGTTCTGAAATTTCTGGTATTAATTGTAGATTTATACCAAAATATTAGGTAGAACAAACTATATTAATTTTTTAAATTCAATTGAGAACTTAGTTAATTTATGTAACATTAAAATGTCATTTTAAAATAAATTGTAGAAATAAAAATCCGCAGTGTAAATGTTATATTATATAATGTATAACGTGTGATCTTACTGTTCAGTACATTAAAGAAAAAAAAAAAGCAAAAGTGAATGAATGAATTAATTCACGTTTTATCAGTAGTTTCAACACTGTTCTGTAATGTTATCATCAGCACAATCCTTCTATTCAAGCAGATCCTTACTTAGAATCAACAGAAAGAACGCTTACCTTCGTAGGAAGTAGACGCTGCCGGTTTTGAATTCATTGATGCGAATCATTTATGGAACACCAGACGAATAGAAGCACGTATAGAGAAAATCTTATTTCGATTCATTCGAATCACATTTTTTTCAATAAATCACACTTTTATTCTATTAATTTTCTTCTTGCTATTCTCATCTCATCTTGGAAAATGATTCATTTGGATGAACGTTCATACACAGTACACTAGAAATTATAAATACATTGTTGTTCATGAAGTTTCACTTCAAACACAATATCAGATATTGTAATAAATTTCACACTTTTGTTGATGGAGTTGTTTCATTGTTTTTCACGTTCATAGATCTTTTTCTTGTAAATTACATGTCGTTTTGTAAATCATGTCTTCAATTTTTCACAGGTACATCTACAAAATATTTATATAGCATTATATTTAATAATATTAAATTAGTGTTGAAGTATTATTAAATTATACTAATGCAATATTTATAATTTAATTTAATATATTATTATTATTATCATTATATTATAATTTAATTTATTACGTTATTAAATATTTATGTTATGATACATTAAATATTTTATTGTTGTTCAACTGCAAGAATTTTTAATATTTTTAAGAAAATCTTTATAAATGAATAAAATTAGAACGTGAAATTACAATACTGATACGATTTTTTCATTTTATTTTTGGACTCTGAAAAGTTCCAAGAATTTTAATACTAGAATTAAAACCGATGTGTAGCAATATAAAATATATATATTGCATCAGAGAGATAAAAGTGCAAGCAATAAGAAAATTAAATAAAATATAGTATAAAATTTCATTCATAGATTTTATGAAAAGTTATTTCAAAATTCAAATTTATAAAACTCGAATTAGAGAAATGAATGTGCGAGAAGTAAAAGGAAGTTTATAATACAATAAATTACGAGAAATCATTCGAATTTTTAAATATTTATAAAACTTGCATCAAAATTATAATTCTATAATCTAAAATAATTACAAATTTACCAAACTTGTATCAAAGAAATTAAAATGCAAAGAACAAGAAGAAAGATTTGGAATTCAGGCTATTATTTATATTCAGCTATTATATTTTATTATTTTCAGGAAAAACTATAAATTGATTAGAGTAATCACTCTGGTAGTTCTAGTGTTAATAAAGAAAAATTTACAAATTTTCTTTTCTTTTATTCATATGTTTGAGAAAAAAGAAATTGGCGCAATTTCTATATTACTCTAATATCAAAATTTAACAAATTCTTAATTGAACTGAAGAATCTGATGTTCTAATTTTCACAGTAAAATTTTCATTACAATGAAAAATAAGAAACATATTGTAAAAATGTAAACTGTCGCAGTTGGACAAGATGAACGTCAAAAGAAAGCTTAGATCACCGATTTACACGATTTACATACAGTTAGTTTTCACGAGAGATCAAGGGAATGGAGGTATTACGAAAATAGAAATCCTGATTGAAACCCGTCTCGCGGAATTCGCGAAGCGACTAACCGATCAGTTAACTGGACCACCGAATTTACTGGTACAGATGTGTTTTCTGTATCCTAATAGAGCGCAGGCGTGGGGTTGCTCTCCTTCTCTCTAGAATAAGAGAATATTTCATCTTTTAAACGAAAATCTATTTTATTAAGTTCCCAAAGGATTTGAACAGTATATGTCTAGTATATACTATCGTTTATTAGTAGCAATTTAATTGATTTTTAATGATTAAATTTTAGATAATTTTTAGACAACATGAATAGATAAAAATTTATTTACAATATGTACATATATTAATATATGTAAAGTATAAAACCACTTTGTTAATATTTCTTTAGTTAATATCAATAGTTATTTAATATTAAAATTTTAATACATTTAGAAATGTAACATTCGTGTAAATATACACATATCTACTGCACTATCAAAATCTTTAAATATTCCAACATCCATAAGACTGGATATTTTTTAAGAACATATTAATATATATAGTTCTACATATTAATAATAATATTGTTATACGCATTTTATATATATGTATTGTATTTGTATATGTATTATTAGACTATTATTTATATAAATTTATGTCTTTAAGAACACTATATTGAAATAGAAAAATTTCTATTTATATAGTTATTCTTGAAAAGAATATAATGAACTTACTTAATGAATAAATAGTAGCTATTAATACATTATAGGATTTCTTTGTGAATTACAGAGATCTCTTTCAATCTTGAGTTGTTAACAAATCTCCGAGGGCGGTAAGACATCAACAGTGAAATCAGTGAACTCATTGAACAAACGACATTTAACGTGTCACGCTACTGTGGAGGCGTCGATGCTTAATAGGATACATCAGAAGTCTCAACAACTGCAATTATGTTACTACAAAATATCCGTAGACTCAAGCAAAAATCTCTTTCACTTTCTTACTTTATAAATATTATTTGATACGAAGCATTTATTTTTTAAAAAAATAGAATTGATTTGTAAGAACGTGTTTTGTGTATGTATGTATGACAAAAGAAATATTAATTGAATATAAAAATATAATTTATCATTTCTCTCTTTTTTAATTATTTTTCTTTATCGTCTTTAATTTATCATGATGTATGATATTTATTACAAATTTAATAAGAAATATTTATTACAAATTTAATTTTATTAGAAATTGAATGAAAGATGTAGAACTTTAGTAATTTTGATATTTACATGATCAAAAAGATCAATCAAAGAGAATCTAAGATTTCGAGAAATTATTTCAATAAATCATGAAATTAAAAAATTATATTATTTCATAGCTTGCTGTAATTGTTAAATAACAAACTTTCCATAAAACGAAATTAAGAAAGATATTGCGTAATCTTTAAAATTCCACGTAAGTCTCAGTTTCAAAGAGACTTCCGGTTTAACGCGACATTACAAATCACGCAGTCTCTATCTGGAGAAACGTTTCTTAATATAAGTAGGTGTATACTGTGCACTGACATAGAATTACGTGCTCAGAATGACTTATAGAAAACGTGACATATCTCACTGTCGTTAGTAATGGGATCTAAGATATTTCGAATCGCTTCAATTTTTGAAAATTTTGGAAATTATGAAAATTTTGAGAGCTGCAATTATAAAATATATTAGAAAAAATCCAAAAAATTCGAGTTACCGAATACTCATCACACTGTCAAACCTTGCAATTCTTAAGAATTCTTCAAAATATCCAAAATGATCTAGATATCCATTTGAAAAAGGTAGAACTGCATTTTCCAGATGAATCAATGCATAAAATTATTTTCAAATTATATATTATAGTATGTCATTTAACTTCGATTTATAATGTGGATAACTACGGATTTTTATGCATTTATACAAAAATGCATATAATGCACATGACATGCAGAAATAATACATATAAAACATCTGAGATAGAGTATTTATTACGATGTATAGTAGATAAAACAAATTTCTATTTAGATTGAATTTAAAAATGCACAAAAATCTGCAATCTATTGATAACTAACCGTTTCAAAGATATGGTTTATTCCAGTTGCGTGAAAATAAATCCTGATATGATATACAAGTTTGAAGCGATTCGAAGTGTCTCAGCTCCCATATCAGGCTAGTCGTCGTCGATGCTTACTTTTAAAGCACCTACGCTTTGATTTGAACCACGCGTTCCGTCCGCTTGAAAACACGGTCCCTACATCCTTTTTAAAAATAATTACATTTGGTTACCAACAGAGCCTATGGTGCACCGTGCCAAAGGGGGAGAAAGCAGCTGGGTACGAGCGTGCACAACGGAAGAGTATCCACCGCGCCCCTAATAAATCGGAAGTGGCACCGTTCTCCTCTTTTTTTTTCCTTTCGTCTGCCTCCTCCTTCGCAGAGAAGGAAACGCCATTTACGCCGGTCACTCGATCATCTACTGGTAAATATAATTAATTAAAACGGAAGCCTGACCGTAGCGAGACAAGTGATTTCAGGAGGGGGTTGATTTAAATCGTCCAAACTGATGCTTTGTGTTTAGCTTAGCTAGTTACGTTCTATTGTGTCGGGGTAATTCTTCAAAATCTTTTCAATGGCTAGATGTATGTAAATAATTGGTATTATATGCGATATACTTCTGGTTAATATTGTTTTGCTTATTGTTAAAAGTATTCAATAATTGTATTCAAATAAATTCTCTTTTATAATGAACATGTATCGTGAACTTTATATCATACAGAGCAATTATATTATTTGTTCATCTTTTTCAAGTAATACTTACTAAACATTCATAGTCGGATAGAAGCTCTGCTAATTAATTTCAAAGATTAAAATACAGGAGAGGAAAAACAAAATATTAAAATACAGGAGAGGATTAAATAAAATTAAAATAAGTTATTTGTCTTTTGAGAATTGGATAGATTTGAGTATTAATTATAAGCATGTATTATGTATCATAAAAAACGATTTCTGATTTTAAACCTGCCTGACTCACAGGATAAGTCAGTGGTCATTTCAGACTACATTGACCCATATATGTATAAATTAGAGGACTATGAACGTGTTAAATTGATTTCAAACATACTATAATATCAACATACTATAATAATCATTATTAGTAAAGAAAGCGTGTAGCATTCAAAGATATGATTGAAAGAATGATTGATACTTAAACATAACACATGATCTTACGAAATTGTTTGTAAGTAGATTTAATAGAGAAAATATCTAAACAATAGGTAATATATTCGACCTACATACCTGAAAAGAAACATATTACAGAATAGACACATTATAAAGTAACTTATTAATTTAGTAATTAGTTAAAAAAATTAAATCATAATGGTCGATTAACAAATTGCTATAAATTACTTGTTATAATAATAATAACAAATTGCCACAAATTACTTGTTATAATAATAATAACAATAGTCTTAGTGCCTATATTTAAGTTATTTATTTGGTATTTATTATTGTTAATAAATAATATATTTAGATTATTTATTTGGTATTTATTATTGAAAATAATATCTTAATTTCTGTAATTAAAACTATTTACGATTAAACGTCAAAGGATATGTATGAACTATTGATCAACTCCATAGATTAAAAAGAAAAAAGGAATAATGATGTTGTAGGTACACTAATAGTAAATTCATAAATCATGACTTAGTATTTCTAGCAAAACCTACAATATGACCTAAATCTCATTAGAAAGATTGAACTAAATTAAATGTGAAATTTAAAGAACATTTATGAAAGGAATCTATTTCGAAAATTTTATTAGCACATTTTCTTTGAGACAGGAAAATTTATGTATAGAAAATGTATATTTCCTATATATTGGTATATATATTTTATATTGCGTATTGAAAATATTATAAGAACAGAATATGCATATTATATATTGTAAGAGCAGAATATTTACAATTAATTATACATTATTATTTAATTATACTTTTTATTAATATTATATATAATATAATATATTACATATTATTAATTATATGTTTAAGAATATTTGTGCCCTATATGTATTTTATACATTTTTCTATTTCCATTCCCCGTAAATGTATAAAAATTCACATTTCATTCATAGATTCGTCTATTATATATCAATTCTCATATTTTGTTACAGTTTAACATCCACGATACATGGAGTAAAGTTAAACTGATTTAGGTCGATGTTTTTATAGAAAGGGGACTGAACGAGCGGTCCCTTGACAATAAATCGTCAAACGTTTGCTTTTTATTAGAGATGGGGGTGTAACTCTAGGCTTAATCTGGGGCAATATGAACGCTTCCAGTGAGTGGAAACTGACAACAATTTAACGATGATAGTGCTTCAAATCGATTTGAATCACAATTTTCTGCGAACGTCATATTCGAAGAAATCCATCATTTCACGAGAAAGCAACACTTTCTAATCCGTGGCAGGATTGTAAATTTGTTATTCGTTTGTACATATATTGTGATTCACGAAAATATTTAGATATTAGTTATATTCGTGAAAATATGAATATAAATTATTTTATACTTGTCTAATCACGAGTTGTAATTTCTCCTTTTTGTGACTTTACTAATTTTTGGAAAATTTTGAATATCTATTAGTTTTTGGTAATCTTGGAGTACATACGGATTTTGATAGTATAATAATAGTAATTGCAACGTACATGATTAATATCCAATTTTTAAAAAATTAATTAATTAATTTAAATTCATAAATTAATCTGTTAAAAGAAATGACGTAAATAATTGTGAATTTCTAGGGAAATTTTTAAAAATAACTCTTATAATTTTAGTCTGCATTTATGAAAAATTCAAATATAGAAGCACATAAAATATTTAAAGTACAGTTTCTACGATATTATTAATTAATTTAATAAACAATTTAGTAATAATAGTAATTAATTTATTAAGTAAAACAAACCTCAATATTGTTTTCACTTTTCTAGTTGTGTTTACTAACCTAGTTACCACCATCCTCAAAGTTTTCAGTTTTGAAATTAATTAATGTGACTTCTGACGTGACAGCGAAGATTTTAATTAACGCTAATAGAAATTCGTAAATATGATTAATCTTACGTTTTTCCATATCCAACAAATTAATGATTAATATCCCTGGCTTGTGGTGCCCGGATGAGAGTTTTGTGGAAACTCGTTCATTCGTCACAACGCACTAAAAAGAATATTGTCAATCTATAAACGTTCGACGCACCTATAGCAATATCCGAAAAATGGCGGGAAAGATAACTAATCCAAACCTAACCCCTACTTTTTAAGAATAGTCGTGCTCCTTTATAATTTGAATAAATATTTATGTATTTATATAATACGTAAAATATAATTTATATAATACGTAAAATGTAATTTATATAATACGTAATATATATTTATAAAATATTACTACAAGCGTCTAAATACTTGTACGAGTCACTCTATATTTTCCTGAGAATAAGGAATAAAAAATAAAATAAAAAATAAAAAAGATTACCACAAAACATCATAAACGTTTCTTAAAAGCGCCAACTTCTCAGGTTCGTTCGTAATCACACACATGTCAACACACAGTTTGCATTTACACTCGTCGTCACTCGCCTAAGTCCATCCTCCCCCCTCCCCCTCCCTTCCGTTTGCTTTGGGCCCATATCTAGCACGGTAAGCAGTCTAACCGTGGTGACGGTGACGAACGGGTTGTTTCTATATCGCTCCGTGTCACACTTTTTTCCTGTTATTTGTCGTGACAATCGATTTCCGTTCGTGAATCTTGATCGACAGACGGTGTCATACATTCCTGAAAATCCTTAATTTTCATTGAATTAATTCCACACACGCGAACTACATTATCGACATAATTATATCGTGAAGAAACATTCGAAAACAAACGAGTAAAATGTGTCTAATTTAACCTCTTTCACATGACTCAGATTATTACCAAATTAGCATATACATGTTAAACGTACAATATTACTACTTGATGAATTTCGTGATTAATTTCATAGAAAGAATCACGTGAACGAGCATCCCATATGTACATCTGTACGAACGTCTTCGTGTGTGAGTCAAGAAAGAATCAAGGATCTTCCTCGTTTGCGGATGTCCTGTCGGCTGCTATGGACGGATGACTCGTGAAAGGAATTAATGCGGTGAGTCAGTATCGAAACCCGCGTACACGATTCCCACAAGTTTTATTGCGTCGCCGTGTAGTTTTATTTGAAAAGGATACGAATGAAAGTCGAGTGCGATTTTCGAGTGGCGTTCAAGTGTTCAGTTGACGCGTGAAACGATAGTTGGCGATGTTCTTATTCGTGCAAACGGTAATTGGCTCGGGGGGACATCTGCGTCATTTTGAGGACCAATGCCAAGATCCAGGCAAAAAAACGCGCGTATGGCTTTTGTACAACGTTTCTCTGTGGTTTTCTCTTTTCTCTGCTGCCGTCTTCTTTCTCACTGTCTCCCCTGTGAGATTTGTCTTCAGCTGCGGACGTGCAGAGCACGTGGTGCGCTATGGGCGGGTTTCGAATGTGTCACGGCTCCATCGGTTTTGAATTCCGTTTATAAACGCGCGTTTGTAACTCAAACGACCGCTCACGCTACTGCTCATGCGCGGCTATTTAAATTTTTTAAACTGTTGCTCACTTGCAACAGCGTATTACTAAGCTAAGAAGATAAAACTAACCTTTTTTAGTTATGAAATTACGAATAAATGAAGGTACAAATATTTCATTCTTTATTATATATATTATAAATAGGCACAATAAAATACTGTGACAATATAATATGAAATAATAAAATTCGCATGTATTTATACGTATTTATACTTATTGTATTTGTACTTATATTGCGAAGTCCTGTTGATTTTTCTTGTTACTTGACAAGCTTTTTATTTGCAGATTCTTTCATTTGGAAATTAAGAAATTAAGATATTCTAAATAGAATATTAAATAATCTAAACTGATAAAAAATTATCACTACAGAAAATAATATTTGAGTAATGAATGTATATAATAATGGTAAGATATATTATTGCTATGTGTGTTTTTAAAAAATAATAGTAAATATTACATCTAGTTATTAATTCATCATTAATTTATATATTAACAAAAATTAAAGTATTGTACGTGAATTTGTACGTATTCCAATACTTTGATAGTGTACGAATGTTGTCAAAATATTCACATATATAATATGTAATATAATAAAATTTTATATTATATATTATTACATATTATACTTAATATAATTCGTAATATATAATAATGTATATAATAATATATAATCTGTAAATTAACGATAAATTACATATACAAATTAATAACTGGAAACAATACTTGTTATTATTTTATAAAATCTGAAATATTTAGAAAACTAACAATAATATATGTACAATAATATATATATAACTATACAATATACAACATGTCGAAGGACAATAATTACTGACTTGAAATAATATCTGCAATCTTCGAAAAAAATTTGTGAATCATCTTTATTAGATTTCTTCCGATTACTCAGAAAATTAAACTAGCTGAAAATAAAAAGCTTTCGAAAGAACAAGATAAGTTCATAAGACAATTCTAAAAATCGATTATCGTGCCACATAATATTGTGAAAATGTGAAGAACAAAGTAATTCATTTACTTTTAGTCTACTTCATTACTTATAATAATACTTTTAGTATTACTTGTTTACCTAATCTCTCAGGTGACATTGTGAAAACATACACTGTTTTTTTAAATTCACGTAACATTTTTTATACGAATATTGCGGTAAATAATTTTTGTTTAAGTGACTTTTTTTGCAGACAATATACATTTATTTTAGCAATCTAACAGATAATTGCTTTTACTTGGTTTTAATTGGTTTTGTGCGAATTCTTGTTAACATAAAAGTAAAAGTATCTAGTACACATTTGTACTATTTCTAGTACATTAAATTAATTACTATATAATAAATACTATAATACAGATATAATATTCAGTAATTTTGTATTAGACAATTTATTTATGATAAAGCATCATAATTGGCATAACATTGAATTATAACTAATTGTAGAGATTCATAGTCTACTTACCTATAATTGATGCACGCATTTCATTCTATAATACATACAGTTGTTACTTAATACCTATACTATCTTCGATTTATCCTCGACTTTTTCGAATTTGTTTCTCCATCCATTCATTTGCATAAGTCTGTTTCGCTCGTTGAAATCTACTAAATATTTATTAACACGCCGGGCGAATGCATTTGCATCGTTCATTTAGAAAACATATTCTGTTTGTAATAATTATTATCGACGTTGACGCGAATACTTTTAGTCAACATTCTGCTTAACAGCGATAGCGGTTAATTAAAGGCAATCTAGAATTCTCGGAAACTAGCGTGAATGCTCAATTGCAACGAACGTCTGTTCCATTTCCGAACCCGTGTCTTGTTCTCTCGATACATTAACCCCTTGCACTTCTGCGTCATCGCCATCAGGTTTTGTAGCCTGACTCCGTGCAAAAACCAAATGTAAGCACAAAAAGGAGGAAGTTACTCCATCAATTAAGCTTCCAACGTTATGGTTAAACTCAATTTTGTGAGTACTATTGTTTTACATTTGAATAATAAGAAGATTAACTCTCTGACCAAGCCAAAACTCACGATAATTACTATACTAATTGCATGAATTCACAGAAGTTTTATCTAAAAACTTCTGTGAATTCTATAGTTTTATCTAAAAATCACTAGATGATATTATAGTATAGACATTATAGTATCTGTAATATGAGTTAAAAGTGAACCGAATTGACAAATTTTTGGTCGACAATTCAAAGAAAATTGACAGTGGAATATTCAATGTCTGAATTAATAGAAAGACAAAAATTTTAATCAATTTATGATATAACAACTGTTGAAGTTTTAATCGATTTAATAATAGAACAATTACTTTTTTTGATATTATATTGTATTTAAATGGAGGTTTAAAAAATTATTTATTTATCAATATTAAGAATACTACATATGACAAAATTATTTATCAATATTTAAAAATGCTATATGTTTTTAGCTATTTTTATACATTGTCTTATAGAATTACACTTTTTTTGTACTTCGAATTAGAAAATTATTAAAGTCCTTCCTATGGAGTAAGGAACACATCCATTTTCATTCACTATGCAAAAAAAATTAAAACATCTTTCACCCATAAGCGAAGCTTCTTAATATTACTTTATTATATTATAATAAATAATTACTGCTTGATCCTTAATGGTTTGATTAAACGTTTTCAAAAAATAACATATTTGAAAATATTGAGAAATAAGATAAAGATAAAATTATTTATCCTAACTTCCATTATAAAAGTTTATAAATCTATCTAGTGGGAAATCCGAAATAATTGATAATATGTTTAACACCTGAGCAATTCATCATGTGCTCAAACTTCCAAGTAGAGAATCTTAATTACGATAAAACTTGATTATTAATTATTACAGGTAATATCCAGTGAAAGTTGGATATTAAAAGACAATAAAATTGGTTTCTACGTGAAACAAGACGTAGGCATAATTACTGATAAAAAAATTCCATAGTTCGTGCGTGAGATTTACTTCTTGAGCGAATTATATGTTTAGGAATAAAAAGGAATTTCAATTAAAGCACGGAAACTGATATCTCGTCGTTGCAAGGAATGCAAGAGAAATCGTGTTACTATATGCAGTAATACGTGAAATATGTAGATGTGAATATAGAAGAAATTTTCAAAATAATTTACAATCATAATTAAAAGTTCTTAATTTATTAAAATTCGTTTCACTTCGTTCAAATTCAGTAAGTTCATTACAGTGATACTTAATTAAAAAATAAGAGAAACAAGAATAAAAAGAATTTCAGCGATATTTTTGGTAATTAAGTCCCAGCAATGGTCATAATTAAAAAAACCACATCGAGACTATTTACGATTAAGCGCAATTTAATCTTAACATTGATGTTAGGAACGTTTACCCAGTTTTATTCGCGTGGGTGAGCTTTCCCTGAACTCGATACACGTGTGCAGAACGTACACATGTGTTGCACTCGAAATACGAGCAACCCGTAAATTTCAATCCGCATTCTGTATACTAGTGCTTTAACAGCATTAACACCAAGAATACGTTCAGTGTCACAATAACCCGCCATTGTTTTGCTCTCTGGTTTCTCTTACCACAATTGTACTTGATCGTTTCTTGACTTTGAACCTATTTCTAAAAACACGTTCAATCCACGTCGTCTTCTTCTAATTTTTTGAAACGTCTTCTTTTAACTTTTTTCAATGTGAATTTCCTTGAATTTTATTTCTGTCTATAGTGTATGTATGTATAAGGAAATTCTATATTCTATATTTTGTATTCTATATGCAAGATTGTATTCTGTATTTTATTTTCTATGTTTTATATTCTATATTATATTTTATATTCTATTCTGTATTTTATATTTTATGTACAAGATTATACTCCAATAATAACTAAATTTATAATAACTTTATAATTCTCTGATACAATTTTTTGTATAAGAATGAACAGCTATTATAATGAAGAATCTTAGGATTTTGATTATTCAGTAAAGTCCATCTTTAGAAGATTGTGCCAATAGTAACTCTAGTATTATTCAGACGAGACTTCCATTTATAGTTGATGGAAAAAATCTTTTGGATATTTGCAAATTATTAGGATTCTACACATTACAAAACAATGCAAATATAGTGTTGTAGATCTAAGTAAACTACCGATACAATCATAATAATTTTATGATTATTAAATTAATCATTGTAATCATTGTTGATTATTTTTCTCATTCATTAATTAGTAATGTGATTCCACATTAATCGTAATCGTTAATCATTAATCAGATTACGTTTTCCTTATATCAGATTCACATCAAACGCATTGCTTGTTTCAAATTCAACATCTCTGTACTGTACATCTCATCAATGAAAGCAACGTTCGTCCTAAGAAAGTAAAAAAATGATACATCGTCAATAAACAAGGTAATCGGACGATTTGCATGAGCGCAGCACGCGTATGTAATACCGATCGTCCGCGACTCGTCGCCGGCCTCTTGGACACTTTCACCGTGACTCAACTTGACTCATTCATTGCCATTCGCCGCGTGATTAACTCGGAAATCATTCGATGACGTCAGGCAGTTCACCAGCGGATTCTATGAAAGACGACGTGTGACGTCTTCTACGACGGTTTGTCACTTGGTGTACCACTTTGAAACACGAGAAACATACCATCGACTATCTGGCCATAGCTTAGAAACGTAGCACAGCGAAGGAGTTTCCACGTGCAGAATAAAAGTAAGCAGATGAAGCTTGAAAGAAGCGCTAGCAATTGTACTGTTGCACTGAGTGTTGGATATAAAAAGTTGCAGAAAGTCGAGATGCTGAGACCTGAGTCGAGTGCTCGGTAAAATGGTACTTGAAATTTCCCACGGAGTGTTCCATTGGTTCATATGAAATAATTATTTACTGTCATATTGATTGAAATATTTATTATAATTTTACAATTCACTGTGCATCTCAATTATATCTTCTTTTTTCTTTAGACTAAATTTGAAATGTAGTTATTTGAAGTATATTATTTATTTCATTGTACTTGCAGTGGAGTATTTTATGGAATTTTTACTTGAAAGATCAAGATATGTCTTGACAAGTATAATTAATCAAAATATTTATTTGATATTACACGTTTCACAAGATTTTACAAGACCCACTTGATATGAATTTCAATTTGTATATATTTTTCAGAATAAGTTTGAAATAATTATTTTTCTCATTACACGTGGAATTTTCACGATATTTAAAAAAGATCAAGGTATGCCTTTGAAAATACGATTGCTCGAAATATTATTTGAAATATTTATCTGATTTTGCATTTTTCATAAGATTCATTATATATATATTTTTTTTCAGAATGAGTTTGAAATAATTATTTCTCTCATAATACGAAATATTTGATGGAATTTTTTTAAACACTCAGACGTGTTTAACAATCCTCAACGAATACGATAATGTGCAGTAGAATAGCAAAACTGTTTGGTATGTTTTAGATATCTGGTTTTAGATGGTTATTTGGTTTTAGATATCTCATGAATTCTCAAGCTCGAGTCTCTCCAAAAAAGGAAGCTTCTTTATTCTTTATTTTTTTCACGTAGAATCATCTCCATTCTTTTACCACTATATTATTTTTACTTGCAAATCTGTTTCTTAATTCTTCTCGATTATAATATAAAGTCGCATATGTGGTGCAAATTATCCATTCGATAAATAGAATTAAAATTTTACTTAATTGCAGTAATATATACTATAACATTCTCTTCTCAATATTTTACTCTTTTTTTTTCATCTCTTATTCTCTTGCACGTACTTTATGTACGTAATAGACATATAAATTTATTCATAAACTATCATAAAGATACACACTATTGTATTGAAATGAAAGTATTGAAATTACTTCTAAAAAAAGGGATAATCTTCTGTGGTTCTTATGGATCGTCGTCACATGTAATAATCGACTGAAAGAGATAACTTTAGACACAAGCTTTAAGCGCGAAAAGAGAAGATAGGGCAACGAGGGCGAAGTCACCCGTTCCCATGCCTTCCATCAGTTTTGACGAGTTTTTTGTTATAGGGGACCGCCTAGTACCGGGTGTCCGTTAATTTCTCTTAATTAAACTCAATCGAGGTTAATGCACCGCAGCTTGACCTTAGTTTACCAAATCCAGCGTAGCCTGAACGCAGCTTATAGTTTCTTTATCGATATCTCTGCTATATGTTACTTTAAACACCGTGTCAATTACATTCGTTATAGGTGTTATATGTATTTGTACGTGACACATAGTACGTCGGTTATGCGAATTACTAGTGTATTAGATTTGATAGATAGTGTTTCATTATTGAAGGCACAAGAAATGTCCAGAATAACCAAACGTGTAGAATACAATTTTTTTCACAAAAGAAAAGCTTCGCTCTTGGAGAAAACATGGTGAATTTGAAACTTTGATCGAGTACACGTTCACTAGTTAATTTTTAATTAAACATGTTCGAACTCTCGTTTTCTTGAGAACGAGACTTTAAACAAAAGAATTTTATTTTACAATTTTCATTTATTTTCACAGACAAGTTAAAAATTTCGAAATTGAGCAATGTAAAACCTAAATTTTTATGACTTTCAGTGTCCAATAATACCAGTTAGGGATTAATAATCACTTGGAAAGGACGGAAAAAATTAATTAGGATTAGCGTCTTACATCGTTCTTCGTAAATCTTCCAGATGACCTACTTCCGTCGGATAAAAACACTCTTCCACTCACCCTATAAAGAATAATGTATTCCTCCGTGTCACCTTTTGTGATTAATGTTCCTTTAATTTGCATATACAGCTTCCTAAACGATCGTAGATTATCAATAATGATTAGCGTTAGCCAACCTGAACCTAGCCAGAGTTTCTTCATCCTGGCATTATAGTAGTAGGTACATATATAATACTTACAATAGCAAAATTGCTACCACACCCTGTGGTGTGTATAACGTGATTGCAAAACTACTTCAGAATCTCAATTTATTTGTCATAACTATTCTAAACTTAGAATAATACATCACATTATAATTACATCATTGTGGCATCATTCATTGATAAGAAATATCAGCGTGATAAGAAATATCAGTGATATTAATTCAATATTATTTTATATATATTAATTTAATTATTGTACGTACGTGTCTTATACATATTGTATATAATCTTCAGTTTTTAGATATTTATGCAAATATATATTTTCATAGAGATAAGAAGAGAAGTATGAATTATTTTGCAAATTCATATTTATGTGAAAATAATTAAAAATGACCCCAGATAGGAGTTTGTTTCATTTATTAAATATAACAGAGTATGATAATAATTTATTATTTGTATATTTAAATTCCCATAAAAATTCGCATTCTAATTTACTATTAATTTAATATTAATTATTCAAAAACTTAATTTATTATTAATAAATATAATTGATATGATGGTAGAAAATAATTTAAATTTTTTTATATAAATATAACATATGTAATGTAATGTAATATACATATCTAATGAAGTATTATAATATATACATAACATATGTAAAATAATAGTAAAAAAAAATTTACTTTAATATAATTTAATTTAGTTTGATTCGTTTCATGTAATTCTTATTTTTACAAAGAATATTTATACATACAAGAAATAAATTTTATCGTTGCCTCACGATTCTGTAAATTAACGCGTTATAAAGGGGAACGAGAATTCCCACGAGGAGGAAACCGCGACCTAAACTTCCAGAGTGATCCACTATGCGTGACGCAAAACGGAAGTTGCGTTGTTGCTTTGAAACAATTCGGAATCTATCCAATGAAACAGTTTTCGTTTCATTTCACAACTGTATGGCGTTAGAAATTATTCGATCAACGTTCCAAGGCGAAATTCTGATGAATCACCAATCAATTTTAAACCGTCGAAATCAATCTGCTTTTGCTTTATACGCAACACTTGGGAAAATAATATTACTCTAAAAATATTACTAAAACTGAGCTGTTTATTCTCTTCAAATTAATTAACTTCTCAAAAGATAGAAAAATTGATAAAGTAATAAATATTTTTTATTATTAAAAATATTGTGTTAACATCTACAGTCATTATCTTTACAATATTAGAAAATTTAAAGAAATTGAGGCATAATATATTAAATTAAATATTATATATATAATACATTAAATTAAATCATTACTTGATCCTTATGGATTAAAATTTTTTTTAAAACTTACACTTGTATTAGTAGTACGTATTATCACAGACATAATTTTAACAATGTGCAAGATACTTAAAATTATATATCTCTGGAATTATCACATTGGTCTCTGAAATAAATTATTTATTATTTCACGGTCAAAAAAATTTTTATCATTTAATAATGTTATATCTAATTATTAAGAAAATTTATTTTACATATAAGAAATTAAATATCAATGAAGAAATGCTCTGGTAAAAGCAAAATTTAAGAAAATTCAAAAAATGGAATTACTTTGATCTGTAAATGACTCAAATATGAATTGAACGTATATAACTTCAAATTCATATTCAAAATAAATATTTTCATTTCTATGACAATTTTATTGTCTATAATAAATACTAAATATTCAAAAAATAAAAAGTCTTAAAATTTAAAAAATTTCCTGAAAGATACCTTAGGATTTAAAAATTTTATGACTCACGATGAATACTGAATATTAGAATTAATAAAATGTATCCTGAAACTTTTGAATGGAAGTGTGCGTACACTTACTTTAAATTAAATTTTTCTTTAAATGAACATATCTCATTTTCTTTACTCTTGTTTCTTTCAGGCCTCGGAGGTGGTCAAAACTGAATGAATCACTGGAAACAAATCGGAATTCATCAATTTTAAAATGGATAAATTGGCCACATGGCACATATTACGTGCTTCAGGGAATAATACAGAAAATGCATTAATCGATGGCGAAGTGTCGAGGTAATTGTGACTTTTATCAGTGAAACTTAAAAGACGGAAAATGTAAAAAATTTCTGCAATATAACTCTATAATATTTTTTCATATTAATTTAAGAAAAATTAATTATCGTGTATGTATAGGTTTATGTACAGGATACCATCAATCAATATATAAAATATAAATCGATCTAATTTATCGATATAGTAAACCATAGTGATCTGATTTAAGATAAAAAGCTTGAAAAATGTGTTATGATTATGAATTGAATTGTTGTTAATAATGTGTGAAATAACTTGCAGATATGAATTAATAAAAACACTTTTTTATAAATTTTAATCTAATTATTTGATTTTTCTGTACAGATTTCCTAAACCGCTGCAAACGTTCGCAGCTGTGGTTGCAATACTAATTATGATCACTGGTCTTGCTGGTAATTTATTGACCATTATTGCACTGTGTAAATACCCCAAAGTTCGCAATGTTGCAGCAGCCTTCATTATAAGGTATACAAAAATGTAGAATTAATTTTTCATTAATAACGAATATTTATATAGTGACGAATAATTATATTAGTAATGTATGATTACATAATATATTGATGAAAAGTTCTTCTAAATGTTCGAATATTTTCCTAAACAATTACATATACCAAAGTTATAATTATACAGAAATTATTAAAATACATACAATATTTTTAAATGCTTCATTTTAATATACAATACTTGTTTAATATACAATAATGTTAATATATATTACGTATTTATAAAAATATTTCATATGTTAATATATTATATATTTATTTCCTATGCTTATAATATACATTTATATTATATATATATTTATTTTAATATTTATTTACATTATTTTGTCTTCTATATTTTATTTTATTTCACTTTTCATGAATGAAATATTATATATAGTATATAATATGAAATATTATATATAGTATAAAAATTTGAAAAGAAGATAATCTGAAATTTTATTAATTATTCCAGTCTCTGCGTGGCAGACTTTGTATTCTGTTTGCTTGTACTACCATTTGATTCCATCAGATTCATCGATGCAAGTTGGGCGAATGTACGATTTTTATGCATTCTTGTGCCTTTTCTGAGATACGGAAACGTTGGCGTGAGTCTTCTCTCCGTTGCAGCTATTACTATCAATAGGTATAATCTATATAAATATAATCTGATATAATCTTTATATAATTGACATATATTATCTAATATAACATATATAAATTATAGTACAACATTAATTATATTAATTGATATATATTATTAATAATATTGATATATTATATATACAATGTATATATAATAATGTATGTCATACATTAATTATAGAATTTCCTCGAGTCACTTAAATTATTTTAAGCATACAATAAAAGTGAGATTTTGTAATTTTCTTCGACATATGTGTTATTCTCGTTCTTCTTCACTGAACATTGTAATTCTACTCCCTTACTTTATAATTACATTCTATAATTAATTATTTTGTAAATAAATTTCGCATTTTATGAAATTAAATATTGACATTTCATAAATTTTTTTATTTTAGATACATTATGATAGCTCACCACGGCTTGTACAGCAAAGTCTACAAAAAATATTGGATTGCATTTATGATCTTATTCTGTTGGTTGTTCTCTTATGGGATGCAAGTACCCACCCTCTTAGGAGTTTGGGGTAAGACATAATATATTACAGTTTAAACAAAGTTGAAAGTAAGTAAAGTTAAAGTAAGTAAGAATATTATTGTTATTTGATGTTTATCTTTTAGGTAAGATCGATTACGATCCGAATTTAGAAACTTGCTCGATCGTGAAAGATAGCAGAGGTCACACTTCGAAAACTTTTCTCTTCGTAGTGGCTTTCGTGATACCCTGCTTGATAATCATTGGTTGTTATACTAAAATATTCTGGGTCGTACACAGGTAATGCGCAGCTATGATTTACACAAATAAAATAAAAATTTAATGAATAATAAAATTAGTTAGAAATAAAGTAATAATAAAATTAAAAAAACTATATGTGAAAATGTTTTGAATACTTTAATGTTATACTGTAAATGTTATAAATATATATATTTTAGAATATGGAACAATAATTGAATAGTAAAATAAAATCTAGTTATATTGCTTCGGTTTTTAAGAAAAAAATTTTAAACAATTTAGATGTATTTTTAGATTTGAAAACGAATAGAATCGAAATATAAAAGAAGTAAAAATTAGAAAAATACGCGCATTTTTTCATAAGTTTTATTATTATAAAAATAATAATGTAATTAATTTATATATATATATATATATATATATATATATATATATATATATATACACACACACATATTGCTTTTAGTAATAATAAACTAATTATAAAAAATAGAAAGAAAAAGATTATTTTGTAACAATATAAATTATATAATACAATATAAATTTATAATACAACAGTTAATTTTATAATTTAGCTGCTACAAACATTTTAATAACTTGCATCGATTATTGAATGTTTTTTAATAGAAATGATGGAATTAAATCTTTCATCGTATATTATCATATTTATTTCTCCTAATTTACAGATCTGAAACAAGAATGCGGAAACATACAGCTCCAACGATAAAATCGCCACATACACCTGGTAGAGATACTAGGGAAATCAAACAGAGACGTAGCGAATGGCGAATCACAAAAATGGTCCTAGCTATTTTCCTTAGTTTCGTCGCTTGTTATCTTCCAATTACTATTGTTAAAGTTGCCGATGTTGAAGTTAGATATCCAGGTAATATATATAATAAATAAAATGAAAGTTATAAACACAATTATAGTTGCAAATTAGAGCTTTATTGACACAATTGCACATAATTTTTAGATTTGCAACGACAGTTTAAATTCTGGATTACAAAATTATTTGTAAATTAATATTTTATAACGTTAATGACATTTCTTAATTATATTGATACTTGTATTATTTATTATTTATATTAATTGTTTGTATTATATTAAATTAATATAATAATGAAATTATACTATATTACATAGAGTAATGTTCTATCCAATATTATAATATTAAATACTATTATCTGCAATTATAATATTATAACATCAACATAACACATCTGATATTATTACACTAGTATTTATAATATAATATAATTATAATATATTATATTAATATTGTATTACAGTATTTCAAATTTTGAGCTATTTGTTTGTCTATTTTGCCTAATATTATAATACTAAATACCATGTGTTAATACTGACACTGTTTTGCTACAGCATTCCACGTTTTGGGCTACCTGCTTCTCTACTTTGCCTCTTGCGTGAACCCGATTATTTACGTGATCATGAACAAGCAATACAGGCAAGCGTACGCTGGTGTGATCGGATGTTCTCGGATAAGAGCGAGTCTATCACCGTATGGCAGTAGTGCACCCGGTCATCAACAGCAGGACTACGGCCAAGGTAACTTCGAGCACCGTCGCGTGGTAACCAAGCTCTGACCGAACGCGAGCTAAGCGACCACACTTCGCTCATTTCGTAAGTCAAGGGCACAAATTCGCTGCTTCCTAAGATTGCATTTGGTTACGCGGGCATGTCCACGTCTCTCATTTTTGTTGTGACATTCGTATTTGCTTACTTAAATTTCAAATTCAATTAAATAATAGGAGAAAAAGGAGCATTATGTTATGTTATATATATGTGATACACAAATTATTATATATTATTTGTTGTAGTGTATCAATTGTTGAATTTTAAATTTCTTTGTTGTCATATTATAGTTTGATGTTAATTGTTATTGTATGAAAGATAGTTTCGATTTATATGAAATATTATTATTATAAATGTTTAATTGAACGTTTAAGAAATTATTTTCTACAAATATTTAATAAATAATGAATATAAATATGATTTTATTTATCTTTGTTATTACAACACAATTCAATCTTAATTTCTCATCTATAAAAGATAACTTCGATTTTAATATTTATAATATATAATAACGTTTAATTAAAATTGAAGTTATATTTTACGCAAGAGGTATTAATATTAAATTATGATATAGAAGCAGAAATAAATAAAATTACATTTATATTATTATTAAATAATATAATTTAAAAATTATAAGATACAACTTACAATTAAAAATTGTAATTTTTATTAGAATTTCTAATACATAGTATTATAGAACTTTTGTTTTTTAAATAGAAGTAAAAAACATATCAGCTAAATTAAATTTATACAAATTCTTAAATTGTAAGAATATCCTTTATCTTTTTATTCATTTTCTTAACTTAACTTAATTTTAACTTTAACTTTAATTTAACATAACTTTCTATGTTAACTAAACGTATTTGTTAACATTTTTATCTTGTTAACTCGTTAACATTTCTATTAAATCTTGTTTATATTTCTATTAAAATCTTAGAATAACAGTAAAACAGAAGTACTAAGCTAACCACATTCATAAATCAGTCTTTCTCTGTTTGATTTTCTCCATTAACAGCTTTCTGCTTGCTGCTGTACAACACATGGATTGTTGAAGCACGCGTTCGAAGGAGAACTAGTATTACGAATTGATTTGTATTTGTACTACTTTTCTTTCAGATTATTCAAAGGACTTTAGTAAGACGATGGTATCAACAGTTTCCATCGCCATGAATCCAGTAAGAAACTCGCGTTTCGAGGAACAACTTTAATTTTAGGACTAAATTGCTCCCCAAAGAAGAAAAGTGTATAAAGGATGTTATTAATTAACTTTTAAAGACAGAAGACAGTATTCAAAGTATTTCATAATATCTATATATTAGTTACTCCAAGTGTGATATACATGATATAAGAATAATGAAGGAAGTAAATAGAAAAATATACATGGTAGAACTTTGATTATCTAAAGTAGAGAATTGTACTAAAATTTTGTTTTTATATGAGATATTTATTCTTTATATGAGATACTTATTTTGTTCTTTATATTAATTATGATTTTCTATTGGAATATTAATATTAAAGAGAAATGATGACACAATTGATCAGTAAGTGTTCTTCAACTAATTTTAATTTTCTGAAGTTTTCAACAGAACGATTTTTCTCAATGTTTTCTACAAGGATTATTAATCCTTGTATAATATTCCCATATAATTTATCATATATTTATTCTGATAATCAAAGTTTTAACTATTTATTATTGTAATCGTGATTAAAATGACTTTCACACTTCAAACTAATGTTATGAAACACTTATATCTTATAGTTAAAAATATAAGAATATACCATGAAAAAGAAAATGATCATTGAGAGAGAAAAGTATGTAAATAGAAAAGAGATCTGAAAACAGTATAATTATCTGGAGTTTATTAAGAAAATCAAAGAATAAGCAAAGACACTACAGTGCTGTTATTGATTTATCTATAATAGATTAGCTCATAGTGAAACATAGGTAGTATTGTATAATAAAATTATAAGTTATTTGTCTAGTGACAAATTGGACATTATGAAAGTTAAGAAAGATGACCAGGAAGAAAGAAAAGAATACCAGGTGTATTTAATTTTACAGACAATTAAACGTCGAGTTTGTACCAAAGGTAACACGTAAATATGCTTGTACATAAAAGTTACGTGTTAATTTCGTTAAATCTTTACCAAAATGTAAAAATATGTTAAGGATACAATTATGAATTTTGAAGTCGATGAATTTTATGCAATTTAATGCCGTGAATTTTCTTTATATTTATTTAATATTTTCGATTAAGTGACGAACAGAAATAATGTTGAAAAGTTATCAAAGTACAAATTAAATAAATTGAATTTTATCATTTTAAACAATTATTTGCATTTCCCCCCCTGTGAGTGTTTAATCTTGCTTCATTAAAAATGTATAAATACAATTGTTTATTTTATCAGATGAAATAAAAATTCTGTAAATCATCATAAAACTTCATCATGCATATATTTTAAAATAAATACACTATATTTATATATAAATTTATCATATTCCTAAGATTTAATATCTGATATATTTAAGAATATTCTAATTGTGCATATTTGTGACGTAATATTTACGATTAACATAGACGTACAAATTACATATTAAAACATATGCATCGCGGATAAATTAATATCAAATATAAAAACCAAGTTTTTCGGATGTGCGTTATCAGAATGAATGACATGGATATTTGATATTTTCAAACTACAATTACGATTTGCAACACCCACTCTTTTCACAAATCATTGGCTTGTCTCGTAATCGGACAGAATCACGGATTCCTCCATCCAGTTTACTTTTGAGCACGTTGTCCACGAGATAACGCATCGCCACATCTGTAAGAGAGATTAATAAATAATAAATAATATAATACGATTATAGAAAATAAATAAACACCATTGTATCTATTGTAGTTTAAGAAATATTTGTTTTATAATTGGAATTTAATAATGTAATTATTGTATGTGACGCAAATTTTTATTTTTATTTATTTATTATTAATTTTATAATTAATGTATTTAACAATTTCATTATTATTAATTATAATGATATAACGAATAATCAATTATAATTGAGAGATTATAATGAGAAAATACTATGAAATAATATGAAATTTAATATGCTTGAACTTAATTAAATAAATATAAAATACTTTATGTCAAATCATTGTAATTTATATTAGATTATATGTAATTAAATAATATGTATATATAACTATATTATTATATTTATTTAAGTTCAAGCATATTAAATTTCGTATTATTTCATAGTATTATTTTCTTGTGACAATAAGATCTGATACCATGAATGTAAAATATGCTTTGAACTATGTTAGAGAAAAATTAATGATAAAAAATATTATGAAATAATATTTTAATAATAAAAATATTGTTTTATATTATTTATATTATTATAATAAATATTCTACAATATTTTTGTTATCAGCTTTGAAACTCTAACATGTTCCAAAGTACACTTCATACTCATAGTATTAAATTTTTATAGTCATGCGAAAGTATTACTAAATAATACGAAATTTAAACGTGTTTAAATGTAATTAAATAGCTATAATCACTAATTTATATATATATATACTTACCAACATTTGTATTTTCTTTCGCAGATGTTATATACCAAGCGCCAATGTCATTCTCTTTACAAAACTTGGCGATTTGTTCAATGGGCACTACCGGGAAAGGAATATCACATTTGTTCGCCAAGAGAACCACAGGTATGTTTGAACCATCTGGAAGCGTAACTTTCTCCCTTAAATCGCACAACCATTTTTTAATCGATTGAAACGTCGCTATTCGCGAGATGTCGAAAACCAAAGCTGCAGCCACTCTGAAAATAAATAAAATTGAACTAAAACTGAACTGTGTATATAATCTAAAAACTGGAAAATATAAGAATTAATCCTAATGTAAATTTCGGAAATAACAATATATATAGCAATATATGTAGTATTCAAATACTTAAAAATAAATGAATAAAGTTTTACTTAATTTTATCTCTATCTTGGAGATAAAATTAGATAAAAACACGTTGCATACATGTACGAAGAAAATTGTTAATTACAATAACACTTACGCATATTTATAATAAACTCTGGTCATGTAGCCAAACCTTTCATGGCCAGCGACGTCCCTGAAAAATTGAAGTGAATGATAATAAAAATTAATTTACATTTACCTACGTGGACGTACCCCCACATATTCTTCAGAGTGTTTATTTTGAAATTAAACAATATCAAATAGAAATTAGAATTTGGAATTAAACAAATCTTCTCCAGAAACAATGAATAATACTGCAGATTGCAGTATTATTTCTCGAGAGTTCTCACTTTATAGCACATTTTGTTTGTGATAATTATTAAATACAATTTAGTTAAATAAAATTTAATTTTGAAATATATCTAAATATAATTGAAATATAATATCTAAATTCTTAATATTTGAAATATAATATCTAAATTCTTAATATTTGAAATATAATATCTAAATATAATTCTTAATATTTGAATAAAATATCTTCACAAGATAACGTTGAGCATTTGTTCACTAGTTTCCAATTTCTCTACTAGCACATTAAAATATTGAAGCTCAATTTTCTTAACAAAGAAAATTTGTGACACTCTTTGTTTCTTCTCTTCTTAATTGTCATTTTTTAACGAAATATCAAGTACTTTGAAACCTGTATAGTTGATCGTATTGAACGTGACATGCAAAGACAGAGTCGTGAATTAGTACCATAATTGCAAATTAATTTTAGTAAGCGGATCCCAGTCGAATGTTTTTATTGCGAAATCGGCTCCTATGGTAATCTTGTAATTCGATGTGAACTTTCCTGAAAAAGAAAGACAGAAAGAAAAAAGAAAACGATTGATCAATCAATCGTGCAAGAATACTAACTTATAAATATACTACACATATATTGAGAAGGAAGATATTCTTCGAGCAACTCTTCACTTAATTATTAATAAATTATTACTAATCGTTTATAACGAAGATTGTGTGTAATTCACAATACTATCGGCTAAAGAGAGAAAGACTTTTCTTTCTTATTTGAAGCAATAAATACCTCAAAGACAGTCTGTACAATTATTTATTGAGATACAAAAGAATAATGAGCAGATATAGAATATCATTAACCTTCACGCATGTGGAGCATATTATATTCATATTTTTTCATATTTCTCTTTTACATCGTATCTCTTTCACATTATCTTCATTATTTCTTCAGTTCTTTCATATTTCTCTCTTGTATTAGTCGAAAAGAAAAATAAACTAAATTGAATTAGTTAATTAATAATTAGTAATTATTTAATTTAATAGTTAAACTAGGTCAAAAGAAAAATAAAAAAATACAATCAATTATACCCAAACTGATGATTTATACAGAATTCTCCTAATAAGAAATATAAGCATACAACCGAAAAAATAAGACAATACTTATAATATTTTATGAATGAAAGAAAATTTTGTTTCTTTAATTTGTATAAACACGTGCTGTCTGTTTATGACGCTCATCCATCACAGATATATCACAGGCGTTAATCTTATCATAAACAGCCTGTTTCGTTATATATGACAGTAGATAAGTATAAAAATTTAGATAAACTATTGGAGATCGTTTGATTTAATAAGAAAATTTCAAAGTACCCTTTATATTCTTTAATGAGATTTTACAAGAGAATACTATAGCAATTAATAGTAACATTGAAACTGGTTGATACTTGTTTCTGAGTTAGGTTTATCTACCTTCTGTGTATCTCCTAACCAATGCTGTTTTCCCTGAAAAATATAAAAAAATTATTTATAGACAGAAATAAAAATACAATTATATATATATGTATGTATATTTATGAGCTTCTTTAATTTAACAATGCACTGAAAGTAAAAATTATTTATTTATAAAGACAATGTTGATATTAATCAATTTTGAAATCCATTAATTAAATGATAATGAAATTTAATTAATTGGACCTAATTAATTAGTATATAACTGCAATCAAACAATACCATGTCATTCAAAAATCATAGTTATTTGAAATAACCACTGATTAATCTATTTGAACATGAAAATGATTTTTCTCTGGACTATTTCATTATTTGTCTATCAAGTAGTCTAATTTATTAATCTTTTTATCTCATTTTATATTTCACATTTGTTTTTACAAATAATTTTTCAGGTAATTTCCAATTCTATTGTATAAACTTCACCTTCTGTTGAGATTATTTGTCATTTTTGTTTCAGTGAATTAACTCGGATAATTTGCTACTCAAATTTGCACGAAACGAATTCAAAGGCAATGTTCATGAGCCAAAACAACGAGACAGTAAACGAAATGTAATTACGAATTTGTTTAAACGAAACAACTGAATAATTTTTCATTCAAATTTAAACGAAATATCTGAAGCAACTCTACGATCGGACCAATAATATTTTCTCCCACGTTCGAAAAAAATTTCGACTCAACAACCTGTTGTACGTACAAAACTAAAATTCGACCATCAAATTTCGTACACTGTCACAGTATTTTTTGCTAAATCCATAATAATAGACATTCATATCTAGAATCATATCATACACAATGAAATACAATACAAATTGAAAGAATAGAAAAATACAGAGAACGAAAGAACACATGAAGATCACACACCGTTACAGTATGTCTTTCTTTTTTTTTTTTTTTTTTTAGTGATACTAATGGGTCGAAAGTGACGACGAATTATTCAAAAAAAGGAATTTTAAAACGTCCTGAACGCACCGACGCCATAGTCACCGATCACCAGGAACTTGAACAGCAGCTCCTTGTGCCCGAACTTGGACAGCAGGGCATCCGAGTCTCTCCTCGACTGCCTAGCGCTCATCTCCTCTTCACCTCTCGTTTTGTATTTCCCGTGAAACGACGGAAAGTAGTTGCACACTCGCTGATGATTGGATCAGGTTTGGCTGGCAAACTGACAAACGGAGGAAAAGCGAGTGGAACTCGACCTCAGAGGTCGTCGCACGGCGTCTCTTGCCCCGCGATCTAACAAATCTATCATGCTCGTGCTCGCTATCGGCTCTTCCTGTCCTCGTAAACACTTTCCTCTTCGGACTCTCGACGATCTTCCTCAACGCTCGATTCACACTTCTATTAATTTCAAGACTGGTATTTTTAGCAGATTCGTGGAAACTTCAATTTGGAATGTTTATTAACTATTCGAACGTTCTACCGTTACTTACTGATTCAGTAGTATCACCACTTTGTTAATGTATAATACTTTAAATCAGGAACATTGTCGAAACGATGCAAAAGAGGACCGACGCCGTGTCATTAATTATGACGCCGGATAAGTCGACGCATTTATATTTAAGCTACAGTTTAAGCTACAGATTAATATCGTTCTCGATGTCGATCATCGTACTGTCTCTAATCTATTTCTGATACGCAAATGTGATACGTATTAAGTGATAACAATTATTGCCTGGTATAGATAGCAATGTGACAGTAGGCAGATATTTAACTTTCCATGATTGAACCAGGTCTCCAATATAAACATGGGAAGTCTTAGCAATTAGGAAATTGTTGTAATACAAAGAAGAGTGGGGATGGTAACAAACCTTCTAGATATTAATTGCTATTTATAGTACATATAGATACGTGTTAGTAACGAGACAATTTCGAGATTGTTTGAAGGCAGCTATTCCATGGTAGCTTTCCATGGTTAAAATAAACTTGGATTTGCCAGCAAATTTGGGTAAATATTTAGGAAAATATTGTAATACAAAGAAGATCTGCCCACGCAGTGTTTGTGTTATGTTGAGATTTCTAGAAGATAGTATGTAGAAAATTGCTTATTATTTTTGATAACGTAATTTTTTATAATAAGTAGTAAATAATATATTAATGTATATTATGTTATATATATATTAATATGTATTAAATATATATATTAATATAATATATTATTTATAATTCTATTATACTATATTAATTTGTTACATTATATAATTGTGTATTAATAATATATTAATGTCTAACATTAATCTTAATATTAATATATTAATACTTAAATAATTTTTCTGAATTTAAAATAACAGAACTTGCTGGTATGGGAGTTTTATAAACTTGGAATAGAAAATTTAATAAAAAGCGAGGAAAAAATTATAGAAAAAGAAGAAAAACAAGTATATATTTTATTTGAAATAAAATAGAAAATTTGAAATAATGAATCATTATGAATTGTAGCATTATGAAATAAAGCAAGTAGACTTTTGTAAAGTATAATTTTAGGAATAATTTAATCGTGATGATTGTAGCAAAAAATTGTATCAAATCCTCTTTATTTTCAAATTAATATTAGAACTTAAAACTTAGTATATAATCTATTGGTGCATATTTATAATTTTTAAATTGTATTTATTTAAAAAAAGAAGACTGATAAATTTATTATAAATTCAGTATAAACGTTTACAGCATAAAATTTACTTGATATATAGTTGTTGATCAGTGTGTAAATCTTCCTCTGACAATACCTTTATAAAAATATTTTCTATTAGGAAGTTAAGACGTCAACCAAGTCCTTGGGTTATGAATAAGTAGGGTGTCGATTTCTTCAGAAGTGAAATCCTTTAGTCTCATCTTCGGCACAACGTTGTTCAAAATGTGAGAAAATCCATGTCCACCGAATTTTATCTGTATTTAAAAAAGAAGGTATACCTTATGAAAAGAAGATTTAATAATTAGAACAGAAGTTCATTGATAACAAGATTAATGGAAATATTGCTGTAACCAGCATTTGACAATAATGTTTATTGAAAATATATTGAATAAAATTTTTAAAACTAAACCTCTGTAGTTCCAATGATTAAAAAAAAAAAAGAGCTTCAGATAAAAGAATTGAATGTTGAATTCATCCAATAATGAAAAAAAAATCAACAAACATAGTGAAATGTCCTAATTGATTAGGATTAGTTAAGATTCGAGAAATCTTTATAATGTTCAGCTATTAATTTTAATATCGGGAGAAATTTTCAAATCTTGTGAAATGTGAATTAGTTAAGTAAATACATACCAATCTGTGCTTGGTGTGAATATCGTGACTTAACAGAACGCGATTTAATCTCTGCTCGTCTCGAAGATGTTTCACACGATCGATTCGTTGTGCGTCAGAGATCATGTCTACAGATGGGCTCAACTGATAAAAGGAACATTCGGATCCGAAAAGATCGAACTGGCAATAACATTTCGCGTCATCGGCGAACTCCGAAAGATCCTCTGGGCTGAGTATAGTCCCTGTCGAGTAACTCTCGATTAATCAACGTCGAATCACTTTGATCCGATGCAGTACAATATTTGTATTATAAAAAAAATATTCGTATTATAATTACTTATATTATATTATTATTATACCATATATTGTTATTATCATTATTATTATATATTATATTATTTTATATCATAATATTTACATTATGATATTACAATTATATTTATGTGATTTACATTTACGTGAATAGGAGAATTCACATATGTAGAGAAGCGTGGAGCCACTGTCATTGACTACGTTATGACCAACAACACAGGGCTGGACATGATAGAAAAGTTCTATGTAGGAGACAGGATAGACTCCGATCACCAACCTTTGTGACAATAAATATAATTTCCGCCTGCGGCGGAAACAGCTTAGAAGCAGAGGAGGATCAAGAAAAGAAGGTAAGATGCTGGAAGCCAGGATGTATAGAGAAGTACAAGGAAGTAACGAAAGATAAGAGGAAGAAGAGGAGGTAGGCAAGGACTGGGAAAATCTAAAAACGGCGGTAGAGGAAGCGATGGAGATAAAGAAAATAGTACTGCGGAAACGGAAGCCTGGACAGAAATATTAGTGGAATAGAGAATGCACCAGAGAAAAAAGGAAAGTGATGCTACAAGAATTGGAAACAGGGTAAAGTAAAGAAAGAAGACTACGCAAAGAAGGAAGCGGAGTTCAGAAGTCTGTGCGAGTGCAAGGAGAAACGAAAAAAGCAAGAAGAGGAGGAAGAAATCAGGAGGGCAAGAAACGAGAGAAAAATCTGGGAGTACATAAATAAAGAAAGGAAAAAGAAGACAAGCAGCAACAATAAAATTAAAATAGAGACATGGAGGGAACATTTCAAAAACTTGCTAGGAGGAGCAGATGAAAAGAAATGTATGTAAAATTTCAAAATAGCAATATAGTTTTTTAATACAGCGTGCGCAAAACAATATTGGAATGAATGAGAGAAACGAGTGAGTGAGAAAAGAGGAAAATATATACACCAAGTCCACATTTCATGGCTCTTAGGCTGAAATAAAGTTTATTACTACTACACTATATTTACGTGAATATAATAAAACATAAATATGTCTGTTTTTGAAATATGAAATGAATGAGAGCCTCAAACTTTTGAACGATATAATATAATAGTATAATAATATCTGATTAAACGTACGATCGAGGTGAGAAAGGATTGCCTTTTTTGCATCGCCGCCAGCTTCTTGGTAAATTCTCATTATCTCGGAGGGTGCAGCAGGATTCCTTCCAGGATGAAAACTGACCGGGCACTTCAATTGCTGTTGAACCTCCGCGGTTGCTTGAATAGCTCGTTTCTCGAACGCTGTTTGAAAAATTAAAATGTGAGTCATACTACAAAACAAGAATAATCAATCGTATAATAATCGCACTATCAGACTTTAATGTATAATTATATAAGATCAAAAATATGTTTTACAACAAAATATTAATTAGAGAGATAATTCTTAAAATGACTAAAATAATTAATATTAAATTATATGAAATATGTATAAATTATATAAGTATAAAAAATATATATATATATATATATATATATATATATATATATATATATATATATATAATAAATGAATGAAATATATAATAGATATATAAGATAAATTATTTTTAAAAATTCAGCATATAGAATTCCTCTAAAAGCAAAAAAAAATATATGGAATATGTTTTATATAAATTAAGAAATTAATTTCACACATATGAAGTAATAAATAGTCTTATATTATGTTATATCGTCATAATAAATTAATTCAATTAATCCAATGGAAGAGGAAACGATATCACAATAGTAATGTCTTGAGATATTCAGATTGTTATAAAAAATTTTATTTCGATAGAAATTGCTACTTTTCTTAAATTTTAACTTACTAATATGAAAGTAGTGTATCTGGAATGATCGATTTTCTTACTTCATTTTCTATAAAATCTTAAAATTATATCTGAAGATTGGCTTGAAAGAGAAGCCAGTTTTACAAAAATTGTTCTTGTCGTAAACAGTTTTATTCAGAAGTACTTCAAAAAAATATAGAAAATATTATCAAGAAATAATATTCAATGTAAAATTACATACGTGTAATTGGCCAAGCGCTTCCAACTTCTCCTATGAATCCTGTCTTCACGTCGGGATAGTCCTCGCAGCCAATGGTCATTTCTTTCAACATTACATCATACATCTTTTCCTTTGATAGATCCTGGTTAGTCTGAGTCGCGTCGACGTAATAACCTTTATTATTTATCCAGTAAAAAACAAATAAATTAGAAGGTGAAATAAGTGGAACTGTCTGCCTAAAAAGCTTTTATTTATAATTTATTCAAAAGTGAAAAGTCTTAGAACAGATATTTCAAAACTAAAATAGACGATAGCAAATGCAATATGAATGTGTAAGTCAATGTATACAAATAATACGACAAGTAATAATTAATTGTTTGAATAACAATTTAAGTAATAACAAACAAATAATAATAATTTAAGCAATAGGTATTCTGTAAGGAAACAAAAAAAGATCTCTTCACAAGATGTACGTAAAAAATCTTTATAAAGAAAGAATTCTTTATAAGAAAACAAAGAATTTATTATCTACCATAAATATATACCGAATATCAAAAATGAAAAGTATCCTAAGATTTTTTTGAACAAAAGTGTCTGTCCGTACAATCAATCACAAGTCACAAAATGACATGAAAATTTGTCAAATTCCAAATATTTATAACAGGAGAGGAAGTATTTTAGATCATTTTTTCGAGCGTTTTTACAGTTCCCTACAGTGAAACATAATTAATGAATTGTGAGAATATTTTACCAGTCCCAGCAATGATATTAATTCCAGTTGCTTCACTGACTTCCCTCATGAATGGAATGTTGCGTTGCAAGCCGTGATTGCTATTTTCTACAATAGTACCACCGCCAAATTCTTTGTACAATTTCACATCCTCCAAAACAGCATCCTTCGTGCATTGATCGTTATATATTAAATTATAAAGATCGCTATAACTGCAAGGGAAAGGAATCGTTGCAATCGTTATTATAGAATCGTTTGCTGAATTTCAATGGTCTTTGGTAAAAATATATGCCGCGTATATTGCGTGTAGGCAAAGATAATAAGAACAATCACGATAAAGAATAAAATAATACATGTAAAATTAATATAAAATAAAATAACATTATAAAATTCATATAAAATAGAATAAAATAATATATATAAAATAAAATATTATATATAGAATTAATAAAAACTGAAATAATACATTAATATAAAATAAAATATAAAATACATTAATATAAAATTAATATAAAATAAAATAATATATATGAAATTAAAATAAAATAAATAATAAATATAAAATTCATATAAAATAAAATAAAATAATATATATGAAATTAAAATAAAATAAATAATAAATATAAAATTCATATAAAATAAAATAAAATAATATATATGAAATTAAAATAAAATAAATAATAAATATAAAATTCATATAAAATAAAATAAAATAATATATAAAAAAAAAATATATGTTATACAGACTAACACAAGTGATAAATACATATATAAGGGATTAAACATCGCGTCTAATTTATCATACTTACGGATATTGTTTCAGCATTCCGACATTCTGAAGCTCGATTTTGCCATTGAAGAATCGTTTTAAGTGGGATGGGGGTTGCACGTAAAACGTAGTGAATGTCATCGATAAATGCTCGTGCGTGAGGGTTCTTCCAAGCTGGTTTGCATCTCTCTTTCCAAGAACTAGAAAGAGGAACACTCGAAAATGTTGTATTTTGCGCGATTATTTATTTAACTATAGATAAGATTATTTACGGGATGTATCGATAACAAATAATTAAATAATTAATAAATTTAATAAATAATTTAAATAAAATAAAATGACGATAATTTAAATAAATAAAATAATTTAAATAAATAAAATAATTTAAATAAAATAAAATGACGATAATTTAAATAAATAAAATAATTTAAATAAAATAAAATGACGATAATTTAAATAAATAAAATAATTTAAATAAAATAAAATGACGATAATTTAAATAAATAAAATAATTTAAATAAAATAAAATGACGATAATTTAAATAAATAAAATAATTTAAATAAAATAAAATGACGATAATTTAAATAAATAAAATAATTTAAATAAAATAAAATGACGATAATTTAAATAAATAAAATAAAGTGACGATAATTTAAATAAATAAAATAATTTAAATGAAATAAAATTTTGTACAGTATCAAAAAGCGACATTACTTATGGATACCTCTATTATATATATAATATAAATATGTAATACTCACCAGTTTCAACGTAACCAAACGCACTCATGCTTCACTCATGTACGCACGAATTTTTCTAACGATAAGTTACAAGCAGACAACTTTCACCGATGTAGAACGTACAAAAAAATAATTCCTATTTATATACAAGATAACGCAGCCAACGTTGATAAAAGCGTTGTTGAACAATAGATAATTTCTCGTTTACAATGTAAGATCTTAAGACTTTCATTCGCAGAGAAACGCTAAAGAAAAACGAGCTCGCTTCTCTCGCTCTGCCACGCACTGACGTTTCGAGCTGATCGCAAGTTACGTAATGAAAATACGCTCGTTAATCACTGATACAACGACAAATGCCTCGACGTGTATTTTAATGAGATACAAACGAGATTTTCATATACACTGGAGCATACCAAAATAATCAGTTCATGAAAAATTGAAGAGGAAATCATACGACAAGAAATCTACTCTCATTTTAAAACCTGAAGCCTCTAGTTTCAACAATCCTGAGTTCATCTTTTTTAAAGATATGTTTTTACATCGAGTATGAATTTTTATTCACGAGAATCGTGAAAATTCGAACGTCTTAAAGTTGGAAAAAAGAAATGTTCTTTCATCGTCATTTTGAAAATTAGAACATTTGGATGAACGTTAGGATTTCTTGAAGTTTACCTCCAATATCGAGCATTAAACACAAACTATCAAACGTCAAACAAAACGGGAGAAACGTACAGGATGTCCATAAAGTCTCTCTGCAATTTCAAAAATTTATCACAAAGGCAATTGATGAGATATCTTCATCAGATTTGTTCTATGTACTCAGTGGTTATCAAGGTTTTTATCACATTGCATTTCAATACAACCGTACTTTGTTGATGAATAAAATACTGTTAAATGAACCTCTTATAAAATGGCTATTCCTCAGGAGAAGGCACAGTGTGTATGATGGTTTATTGAACCTAAATCGAATCTGCAGATTCGGCGAAACTTCAGAACTAAGTATGGAAGAGATCCACCGTCACGTTCATCAATTCGTGAGTGGCACAAGAAATTTAAACATAATACAGTTGTGAAGTCAAACGAATGTCGAATAATATTTCAACATTGGTCAATGAGAAGCTAAGTGATTATTTCGAATCGACTAATGTACAATGAAAGAAATAATTGATTTCAGGTTTCGTTTTCGACAAAAATTTCCGCGGCAAATGAAAAAAAAATCTTCACGTGAAATTAAATAAACGTTTCAATCAATATGAAAAATAAATGATTATTCCGTAACACATCTGTGAAAAATAATCTTTCGAATGAAAAGAGATATTCATTTCAAATAATTATTCATCATTATATTCTTCATTCTGAAAAACATGTAATAAATACATATGTACTTGTAAAATCAAATACGATACTTCGATCAGTATGAAAATCCTGCTTATGTTCGTCACAAACGTTGTTTAAAGTGGCCTGTCATATATCATAAAAGTTCCTGGTAAATATATGCATAATTTTTCGAATTTTTTCATATTGAAAAATATATGACTGGCTATGACACGGTAGTAGTTATGTACGATTGATAAGATCAAATAAATATTTCGGTCGGATATGAAAAATAAACAATTGTCAATTATTAAAATAAACGACGATTAACCGAAGGTAACATTCTGCGAAGGAATAATCTCTGTAAGTGCTATTGTTACTACGTTTACTCCATTTAACGACATATCGGTGATTAAAGGACAGGTAACAACTTTGTACAAAGTGCAGGCCTTTATTTTTGCACGTACATCTGTTCGTAAAACGGAGTAACACGACGAAATTCCTAGAAAAAGAAAATTGCAACAACCGTCGAGTCACTGTTCATAAGAGTCAGGTAGACTGAAGCATGAACATTAAGAGGGAAGAAATGAAACATTTCGCTCATACAATGTCGCACAATGTTAATCCTTTCTTTTTTCTTCTCTCTCTCTCTCTCTCTCTCTCTCTCTCCTTTTATCTGTACCCTTACAATTGAAAAAGCGCATCGACGTGTTGCAGACAGAGTCACAGTTAGGGATAAATCAAGGAGGAGCTCCAATCGCTCGCTACCGGGAAAGTCGTGTTACTTTCGAGTGCAAAAGAAAAGAAGGACGATCGAAATCGAATAAATAAATTAAAATTAAAGAAGAGGAAGAATCACCACGACGAATTCGAAGTCCGTAAAATTACCGATCGATTACCCTCTCTTAGCAGCCTAAGACGAATTCTCTTTGGTTCGCTTGCATGCGGTATGTAATTTTGCTAACGAGAAAAAAACATAAACAATGTAATTGTTCTTCATCTTCTCCGCGTTAACGGACGAGAGAGAGGAAGATACATAATTAAAAACTAAAAAAAATAAAATAAACAACTAATAAACCGCTTTTTTTCTCCGGTGCCTTCGAGTTGCTATACTCGACTTTGTACAAAAATTATAAATCTAAAAAGAAAGAAATGAAACAGTCGTTTTGCAGTCTACTTGATGCTGATAAATCATCATTTGACAAGCATAGAAATTCGAAAAACGATTTCAAAAAAAAAAAAAAAAAAAAAAAACAAAAAATTGGGATACGCTACAATTGAAAAAATAAGAGGGACGAGATGCCGTATCACATATACATATGCTTATATATTATATATATACAGATTTCAGTCGGCAATTCGTCTATTCTTTTTCATTATCTCTCTTACTCTCCCTCTCTCTCTCCTCACTCTCATTCTCTTTCTCTCTTACGTACACACATACACAAGTACACACTGTTTCTCTCTCTCGCTCTCTCTCTCTCTCCATCACTATCTGTTTCCTTCGAATGTATACAATATAAAATGCTACGACCTCTTCGTGCAATTTTTTTCATGCAGCGTACGTAAATGCATACCTTTATGTAGAATCTGGTAACACAGTAACGCATCGTTAACGCACCTAATACACATATATGTATATATATGTGTATATGTATATATATGTGTGTGTATATATATATACATATATATACATATATTTATATGTATATATTTTCTTATGAACATGAACACGAGATACCGTCGTGGAGCATATCATGCCGCGATAAGGAGAGTCTTCTCGCACGCAATTTAAATAAATAAAGTCGAATGAACGCCACTGGAACGTCTATACCACGAATTTACGTTAGATCATATTACCAACTTATTCCGAATAAAGTGATCGTCAGTAGCATCGTCAGTATTTTGTAAAACACTTATCAAAGTATAAGAAGAATCGACGTAATGGTCAATCGAGATGATAAAATAAAATCGCACGACACGGAGGAAGAAATAAGTTGAATATGTTTAAGGCACGCCAGAATTAAAAGTGATTGTTAATTATTGTACGGCAAAATAATGTTCGTGATCGTAGAGTGTACTTTATTCAGAACATAAATAGTCTTTTCATCAGTAAATATATGACATAGACTTCCAGGATAAACAGTTGCGAGCATGGATGAAAAGAGTTTGACTCGTCAAAATCATCTATATCTACTGTTCATCGCGCGCAAAACAACCTATCCACTGATGAAATCACTTGCAACACGAATCCAACGATGACTACCTCACAACGAGAATTGCACGATCGTCCAATGGCCACTAACATGGCCAAAAATATTTTTGTTGTTGTTTGTTTCTTTCTTTCTTTTATGATCACTAAATCAGCAACGGTAATTATATGAATAATAGTACTGATAGCACTAGTGGTGATAATAATATTGATAATATAGTAATAATAATTTACATTTACACTTTTTCATACTTATTTACTCAGTTAATTAATTATATTTCCTATCTACTTACAGCATGCTTACGTTAACACTCGCTCATACTTTAACGCAAAAAGTAAGACAAAGCAATCGTAAAAAATATACAGTGAAACGCGTAATGTACAAAATCGACGAAATAGATATTGCTGAATCTCCCTTTTCATGTACTCTTTCTATCATGCTTCTCTTTCTCCCATGATCGCGCGCGCGCACATTCAAACTTCTCTTCTTTCTCACTATTTCTCTCAAAGAATATCAATCATTCAGAAGTACCTCCTTTTCTTTCCAATAGATGTAATAAAAAGCAAACCAGAGATAGTTTTCAGCCGGTTTAAATTCTCAAAAGGACGCAGCGCTACCAAGAAACTACGAAAACAATTATAAATATTAAAAGTCTAATAATAAAGCACTGCTCAGACGAAATTGACGAGTGCACGCAAAAAGTATGAATTCACAATGAGCTAAATTAGTTGAAAGACTGATCGAGTCGATCAATAGAAAAGGTAAACAATGACGCGCAATAATGCTTCATTTTACAGCAATCTTGCACACAGTAGGACATCTTCATAAACTATCGTCGCTATCGTCGGCATGAGCTTCAACTGAGACATTTGCGGCGAGTCCCGCGGCACTTGCTTCTCTGTTAGTTTCAACTTCTTGTTCCATCGAATTACTCTGCATCTGCTGTTCGTCTATACGTGTATTTATATATACACATATAAAGAAAATGACATAACAATATCAATAAGTTTTACGTAATAAAATTTCATTTGTGTAAAATTTACACTATAAATAATTGTGCTAATCACCTGACTGAGTTGCTGGAGATTCTTCGTCTCCCTGACCTGGGCCTAATATAGCTTCCTTCATTTGGCTATTAACACCCTTTGGATCTAAGTCCGTCGCCCAACTAAAGTACATTAGTGCAAGATCGGTATTACCCAACTTTTTATGTACCTAACAAAGAAACAACTTCAGAGAAAAGAATGCAAAATGTGAAAATAAAATGACCGTAACAAGGCTTACCTTTCCTATCGAATAATAGACTAGAGATTCTTTGGGTACAATATTTTTCAATTCTTCGAATTCCCTAAGTGCTTCCGCATGCCGGCCAATCGAGAAGTTGATACTTGCACGATGAAATTTGCACAACATATTATCAGGATCATTCGTGATCGCGGTGTTCAGAGTCTTCAAAGCTTCATCAGTTTTCTTTAGTGCATGTTGCACAACACCGATGTGGCACATTATTGCCGAATTCTGTGGGCTAATTTGTAAAGCGCGTTGAAAATGCAATTCTGCTAAACTATATTGCTCCTGTTTAGAAAATATGGTCCCTAATCCAAACCTACAAAATAAGAAAAATTATATACGTACAATATAAAGCAATACAATCTTAGTTTATTACAAAAATAATATCTTGTGACAAAGCTTAATATTAAGCACGCTTATTTATGTGTAAGATTCCAACAAAATTTATATATGTAATTTAACGAGACTTACCAAGCATTATAATGTCTAGGATCAAGTCTGATGGCGTTACGAAATGCAGTAATTGCCTTATCTAACTCTTCTGTCAGAACGTATTCATGACCAAGGAGTGTGTAGGCATATGGAAAATTGGGATCTACCTATTATACATTTGAAAAATAAAACTTTCATTTCAAGTTATAATCGGTATAAATTTACCGCAATATTCAAACATACAAATAAGCGATATTGCAATATGTAAATGGATAACGTACTTGAATAGCTCTTTGAAAGAATTTAATTGCTGTTTCGTGTTCCGTTTGTGCAGAAAACAGATTCCCAGTAGCACACCAGGCCGCTGGAGAATTACGATCTTCGGAAACAAGTTCTTGTGCAAGAGTAGAGAGTTGTACTTCAGCGTGCAAATGCCATAAAACTGTACTATAAATTTCCATGAGTTCAGTCCTTTGAGGTTCTAATTGCCTCACTTCAGCGAAATAACTACCAACAAAATACTGAGTTAAAACTTCTTATCAACTATTTCAACCTTTTTAATTTCATAGTATATCAAATACCAACCTGGCAGCTTTCTTATAATCTACCATTTCAAAATGTGCACGAGCTAACATAGATAATACCCATCCTGTATTATAGTGTTGTGCCGGAAGAACACTTAATATTTCAACAGCTTGGCTACAATTAAATTGACTTAAATGTTGATATGCCATTCCTAATTCCTGTAGCAGTGACATTAAACCCTCTGAAAATATTTACATGTACGCAATATATATAAATACTCAAGAAATAATTTTTTCAAAATGAAATTATAAATAACATACCAGCACACTGTTTCTGGAGTGTTACTGCACAGACATTAGTATTACCCTGATTGTTTAATGCATTTACACTGGCTACAGCTTTTTCTGATGTGATAGTTTCAGTTTTTTCTTTTTCACTTCGATTTCTCTCATTTAATTCATTAAAATTAGCTTTGTTTAAGTTAGTTTTTGAAAGTCTAGCTTTCGTTTTGCGTGACGGAGATTTCGGAGTAGCAAATTTATTTCTATTCGGAGATTTATTATTTTCCTAATAAAAAAAAAAAAAAATACTTTAAATGCACTTATAATATTGAGTGTATTTATAATGCAATACAATACTATACAATTAAAATTTTAATAAAACAAAGAAATTTACCTTGACTGAATAGCTGTGACTGAAGAGCCTTGATGAACGTCTAACATTGGTACCTTGTAGCGTTGGTGGTGCTGGCGTTGGAGTAGTAGGAGTAACTGTTACAATATTGGCGCTATTACTTGTATTTCCCGATTGTGAAAATACTGGTTTCCCTTGTTGCAGAGGAGTTTCTTTTCTTGACATTAATTGCTGCGAGTTAAAATATTTTCTATATAATTTAGTACATCATACAATACACGTTTAAAAATTGAATAATGCCTGTTCAAAACTTACTCCTACATGAGCCCTTAAACTGCTAACGCGTTTTGCTAAACTCTTCTGATCATTAGCTTCAGTAAGGGTAGTATGTGAAGGTAAAACTGTTGGTTCAGGTGTATTGCTTTCCAATGGTAAAATACCAAAGCTCGGAGTAAGAGGGCTCATTGTATTATTATTAAACATACTACGGTACCGTGGAAGTTTAGCTCTTGGTGATATTGAAGGACAATTGTTATAATGCGTAGGTAAACTTTGTGGACTTTCATCTGCAGAATATAATCGTACGCCAGAGCCAACGCCATTAATTATAGTTGATGCTGTTGTCATTTGTGCAGGGGTACTGTAAGACACGTGTGACATGACAATATGAAGATACAAAAATGCTTCCACAATTGCACACTTACATAGTAGTGCCATTCGTAGCTGGTGTACCATTCAAATTATTTGTTGGTACAATAAAATCCGAGTCAGTTGCATAAGTGGGAGCAGATGTAGTACCATGGCACATTGCAAAATTATCTAATTTATCCAATTGGAAAATTTTTATAGGATCCACCACTTCGCCAACATTACACAGTTCCTCGAACGAATGCCAAAGAAATGGATTTAGTTTTAAAGCTAATTTATGCGCATCGTTTCCTTTTGCTGTACGCATCATCTTGTAATAGATCTTTGCTATAATCTGAAGTGAAAAGCACGCATGTTCTCCAAACTGCGTTGCAATTTCTTCCAAGTTTTTCAACTGTTTATAATATCCCCCAATTATTGCCGCTTCTGCTTCTGCATATCTACAAATTGAAATATTGAATTAGGCAGAATGCATAAAAATAAGGGAATGAAACGATTTTGCACTTACTTTTCTAAATCGTAACAACACTTGGCTAAAAGGAATCTACATTGTGCAGAATTTGAAGCTTTCTTGGAAAGTAACGCATAAGCTTGCCTAATTCGTCCGGATCTGTAGTAACATGTTGCCAAGAGAAATAAAGTTTCTTCTGTATCAACTAAAATGACAGTATTACACGTAATAAAAGGTGATAAAAGGATGGATCAAAGACACAAAATTGGACGTTATAAAAATTATAATTAAGAAACTTGCCTTCTGCACATAACCTTTCTGCTAAAAATATTGCATCTGGATAAGCATAATGATTTAAACAATGCCATATGGCCGCCTGCAATTAAGCACGTTACTATATATTGACAGAATGCGCTTAACAATAAAAATGTTCAACCACATTTTTTACATGTGTCCTTTACAAAAGTGTGTACATCGTTTTTGATGTTAACTGCTAATGCATAAAGTAACACGCTGATATTCATAAAAGCTCATTGGCCCGAGTGTAAAATACAAAAAATTCATAAACGTCATAAACGCCTATACTTATTTATAGTCGTATCCCCTCCCATTTACGACCATTTCATAAAAGCAAACAACCCCAAGCAAATTCACCCTCGCACGAGAATATATTCTATATGAAATCAACTAGAAACTTGATAACCTTGATTAATGATAGAACGTCGTGGAATTAACGGGAGCGTCATGAAATATCGCGCAGAATTGACGATCAACTTTTGGTCAAATAACAAACACGTCTGCAAACGGTTTTTAATTTCTCACGTCAGTATCAGTAAGTGCGCGATGCGTCCGGATGGAAAATTGTACGTCACTGCTAGGTTTCTCCTTCAGCTTTATTAACATTACCTGCACTGGTTCCTGTACAATCATCGTTCACACGGCAGACTCGGTCATATAAGAATAATCCCGAACGTTTCAAGAAAATTTAACGAAGAAAATCGAAAGTCGAACGACTGGTGTGTATAAAAATTTCTTAGGAGTCCATCTTTGCTCCGATTCTTTTGAAGTGCGCAGCTAACTTCAGAGCGAAGGCTTGCCAACTTTAGACGAACGTCAATTCCATGAGGGATTAACAGTGTGCTCATATAAAAAAAATTACTGCTACCTTCAAGGATCAAGAGCGTTTTAATAGAAATTACTTTTCTTTTCTGCGAATTTAAATTTTAATTTGACATTTCTTTTATTTCATATTCTATTGAAGTTTCACAGACGTAGAAGGAAACTATCATCGCGATAATTTATAATATACAGTATTTACGTGTCAGATATTCACAATAAAGTAATTGTTGTTAATATTGTTATTAACTATTATATCGACACGAAATGTTGCTTAGATTTGTTACGAATATATTTATTTCGTTTTTATATACTTTTATTCTTTTATTATTCAACGCAACATCAAACGTCAATAATGTAACGCAAATTTTGAAAATTTAAATACTTTGCTACATTTGGTTGGTAACGTATCAAAGTTGTCTGTCGATAAGTGCTCCACTATGAGCGACAAAATGAACAGAGTTCCAGCTTTAAAATATTGAATTATAATATTGTACATTGTATCTAAAAACTTGTATGTCAATATCTGAATGAATGTACTCAAAACAACATAATTTGTTTACAAGTTGTTAATTTAAAATTTATAATATATATTAGAAATATTTCTTTGGAAGATAAACTTAATAGAGACATTACTGTACTTGTTTATCAATCTCAATAAATTTATTATGTTAAAGTATATTTCAATGATATTCTTACATTTTATATACAGGATAATCGTGTAAGTATTTACTTATGTTCTATTAGCATAAATATGTATGTATATTCATGTAAATATATATATTTTTATAGGTAATAAAACAGAAATTATGTAAGACTATATTTTGTAAGGATGTATTGCTTGTTACGTCCTTGTTTTCAAACAGGCCTTCGTTTGACATCGAAGATCAGGTTGACCTACGTTTGCATTTTCATTGGCCTTATTGCATTGCTTGATTTTTTTGGGGCGTTCACTCATTTATTTGAGATTACGTACGATTCAAATTTTGTTTATCCGTACGAAGGTGATGTACATGATTTTGTGAACGCGTTACGACACAATGAAGAACCTGCTGTCGAACCCATAAATGAATATAAGTATACATTTCTGCTTAATAATCAACAGAAATGCGTAGACACCGCATACAGTACGTTTCGTCTTATCTACGTAGTAAAATCTTCAATAGAGAATTTTGAACGACGATCGGCAATTAGAAATTCTTGGGGTTTTGAGAAACGATTTTTTGATGTACCTTTAAGAACAATTTTTATGTTAGGTGTACATCCATATGACGATGAACTTCAAGCAAAAGTGAAAATTGAGGCTGCAAAATATAGAGATATCATACAAGCAGATTTTATAGATTCGTATTATAATAATACCATTAAAACTATAATGGGTTTTAAATGGTTAGTAAAGTATTGTCCAAACTCAAAGTTTTACATGTTTGTTGATGATGATATATACGTTTCTGTAAAAAATGTTTTAAGATTTATAAGAAATCCAGTTAACTATCCTGATTATTTGAAAGAACCTAAAAAAATTGGTGCTCATAAAAGAGAAATTAAAGATAGTGATAAAATGGATAATGATACTACTACGCAAATAAGTACTTTCGACAAAAAAAGTTTATTTGTTTATGAAAAATTAGGAAAAAAAGAATATCTCGTGGACCAAATTATTCATAAATTAAAGCAAAATTCTTATAATAGAACTTTACATACAATTCCTCCAATTAATTATAGTAAACAAAATAGTGTAAACTTAAAATTTCCTCAGAAAGAAAATATAGATAGTACATTTACGATGAATAGAACGAAAAGGCAAATTTTTGATTTTGAACTTCCGGACGATGTTAGATTGTTCGCAGGATTTGTATTTGTATCTTCACCTCATCGTCACAAATCTTCCAAATGGTACATTTCTCTTAGCGAATATCCATATCACTTGTGGCCACCTTATATTACAGCTGGTGCATACATATTATCCAAAGAAGCTCTTTTAGATATGTATTATACTAGTCTTTATACTAAGCACTTTAAATTTGATGATATTTTTTTAGGCATAGTTGCAAAAAAGGCAGACATAGAACCTTTTCATTGTGAGGAATTTCATTTTCATAAAAAAGATTACACAAGATTTAATTATAAATATGTAATAACTTCTCATGGATATGGAAATCCAAATGAGTTACTGTATGTATGGAACGAACAAAAAGCTTTTGGCAATGCTTAAATTTCTGACTACAATCAAAATATTTTTAATACGATTTTTATTTGAATGTGAATAGAGTATAAACATTAAAAAATAAAATCAAATATCGTATAGTTCCATATCATTTATATTATTGAATAAAACATCAGAACTGTTTTTCTTGTACATTATTTATTATAATTATTATATAATGTATTTTTATTAGTAATTCAAAGTGTATGTTACTTAAAAACAATTATTTAAAGTCAAATCATAATACTGTATTTATAAAAAATAAGTATTAAGTGCTCTTATTATTTAAAAGATTTTTGAAACTACAATAAATGGAATGGCAGTTTTATCACTATATAAACTAGTGAGAAGTTAAAAAATTAATTAATCTATAAGTTTTTATGAATTAATTTATCTATAAGATTTATGTTCTTTCATAAAATTAATTTATTATAAAATGTATTTAAGAATAGTTTTATAAAAAACAGTTATATATATAATAAAATCAGTTTTTATATACATAGTAAGTTATTACGATAAATATAATTAGTTATAGTACTTTTGTGTAAATACTATGTATTAATTATTTACTATGTACAATTTATAATTAATATTCGAACAACTGGTTACAATTAATGTTAACGTAATGTGCATTACATAAAAATTATTACCTCACATGAATTTTGTCAATAAAATAAAATTATTTGATAAGACTAGCCTTACATAAAAGACAAAAATATAAATGCAAAAATAAGGTTATACATTATGAAATATACCGTCATATAAATATAAGAATATTAAAAGACAAATTGTAACTCTGTAAATTAAACATTTACAATTTTATACTTGTTAAAATGATATTGATAGATTTGTCTCTATAGTTACAAGTTCAATAAATATATTTTATAAATTTATAAATGCCGCTGTTCCCCATTTTGTTTAATTTTTATTTTACATTTCATTGACACTGTTTTTTATCCATGTTAGCTTTAATCAATGTTTGGTCTAGATTTGTAGCTTCTCTCTTGATCATGTTTAACAACAGCTGAGAACTTTCCAAAATCTGTAATTGCAGATGTAATAGGAAACTGTTTACACTTATATACATACATTACATCTTATATTGTGCTTTGTATTTGTACAAATTCTTCATAAATTTACTTTTATGTATGCTGTTTCCGTATCAGCAATAGTCCTATCATATTCATTTCTGACCGTTATTTTCTTAGTCAAACTATCATTCAAACGTGTTAATTTGTAAGATAGCTTTTCTATTTCTCTTTGCAAGTGATTTTTTTCTTCTTCCTGAGATTCGATTTCCGCCTGTAACTCTGTGCGCCTCAATTTCATTTCTTCTAAACCTAAAAAAATCTGAAGTTAATATGTAAATATTTATATATACCAGTTTTATAACCTATATATACCATCATGTCATTCTATACAATTCATTTCTATTTTATGTTCATATTTTAATATAAAATGATTAACAATATGCTGGACTTTCTTTATCGATTACATTAATTATACATAAATAAATGTAAATTTACACTTTACAAGTTCTTGATTATATGCTTGCAAAGCAGCACCGTGTTGAGACATTTCAAAATCTCCATATACAAATACGAATACAGAAACGATATTTCTACAACAATTAATGAAAAAATTATTTCTCCATCAAAAAGTTCACTAGTGATTTATATTTAGACAACTAACATATGCCAAGTCCAAACGAGTTTCAGTTTTTGGCGCGGAATTTATAAGACATCATTTTCAACGCATGCGCAATTATTATTACGTACACATATTAATATACAATTTATTGTAATTTAAAAATCATAATTGAGTTCACGTATGATAAATACGAATTGTCGTCAAAAAATTTATCAAATATTTATGTAAAAAAAAACACCTAATATATTCTGGTATGTTACATATATATTTATTATACATGTATAAACATCTTTTCTAGATAAATATCAGATTTTATGAATGTGATTTTTAAAAATAATACTTTATACATTCGTATAAAAAATTTTACAAATATGCAAACATAATAAATTATATTAAACTTCATTACAAACTTCTCCATAGAATACGAGAACGTTTTGATAAAAATTTGTACAATAAATTGAATATGCCATCGAATTTTCGAAGTTATGTCAAAAATATACATATTGATATGTATATATATGTGTATGATTATCTAATAAACTGACGAATCGCAATATTATCATTAACAATTAATTCTTGCTGGAGAAACTCAATTTCGAAAGTTGACGATATCGTTCGACAATCGAAATGTGAGGTATCTTTTGCAATCAGTTTCCATAGAATTGCACTTGGGGGGAAAAAACAATGTAGCCTTACCTTTTAAAGGCGTCGCGAAGTGTTTTCATCTACCAAGGTGCAATAAATACACCTTTCGCTCGGGATCTTCACACTAACGCGAAAGCCTTAGAAACGTGCAGTTACGTTGCATCTGTATCCATCTAAATAAATTGGTGAATAAATCAGTGTTCTTCGAGGGAATTCTCGGTATATTTTGACATTTAAATGTTTTGTCACGGTGTGTCGTTAGAAAAAGTGCACAATGTACCAGACAGTACCGTTAATATCAATATTTCTAAAGTCGGGCATCCGTAATGTACCAATATTATTTTCTATCTGACCGACGTTCGCTGACGAGGGAAAAGCATTTCTACATAAACGAGAAGTAATAATTGTACGCGCGATAAATTAACAAACTAGATCAAAATCTCAAATTTGCACTTAAAATTTGCTTTTGACAAATCTCCAATATGAGTATCATCAGGTACGATAAATATCAATCTTGCTACACCTAGTCGAAATACATAACTATGCGATAATTTACATGCTTTTTCGTACACGTTTTCCAGTCAGATACGAAATTTTTGTCTTCGTAACGAATTAAATAGATCAATGAAAATAAATGCATATTAAAGGGCAATATGTGTTTAGTTCTAAGTTGACACGATTTATGGCGCTTGCGCAGGTAAATCTTTTAGCATTATCCTTCGAAGTTTTCTTAATGTACAAAAACACGTCTGTCTCGCACGATGGAACAAAATGAAAAATTTTAGACAGCAATCAAAATATTAACACCATTTAACGTAATAAAAACGATATGATAAGTTATATATATTTGTCTAATTTTGATTTTAATTTTGAATTTTGTCGATTTAATTAATTTAGTCTTATAAACTTTTATTATGAGTAAATCATACATATACAAATCAATGAAAATTCCAGATTAATGAATAAAAAATATTCAAATTAAAGGTAGAAGTTTTTAATGATTACATTTACTGATCAAGGATGCATATATGACCTTGTCAAATGACATCATACTACTAAATTAGGAGTTTGCGACCGCGACAAAATGTTGTCATACATACTATGCAATTTGAAAGATTCTATGATAATTGTGTATTTTGCAATTCATTTACAAAGACACCACTCCTATTTTGTTGCCCCCGCATTATTTAAAAAAATGCAACACACATATTCCTTATATCTAATAATGATTTACTTACATTTGATATATCTGATCCATAACAAATGCTAATAAATAATAAATTCATTTATCGATTGTTAATTATATGTTACTATATAATAATATTGTCAGAGGAATTTTAATTGTAACATTTATCACATAATAATTTTTACAGGCAATGTTAAATTAATTAAGTATAAAATTAAAATTTTCTTTTGAAATTTGTGATATACAAAAATATCATTCATCATTTATGAAGTAAGTCTTACTCAAATAAAGAGCATATAAATTTTCTTTATTATAATATTATTTAACCATTGTGTAATTATTTCTTTATATTAATAATGAGATATTAGAATAAACTTTTTGTCAAGTTTCTTATGCATTTTAGATAAATTACAAAATTCAAGTATCATAATGACAAATAACACGAGATATTTGGGATATTATAATAACATAAATAAAGAATATTTAACAGATGGAAATGATAGTCATCATGCACCATCAGATCATACAGTATCTGAATATATTGTATCTACTGACCATGCTACAATGGTAATTTACAACTTATATTTATAATTGTAAACATGTATACTTTTATCAATTTGTTAATTATTATTATTGTAAATTATAAAAATTTATATTCTACATATATTTCAATAATATGATGTATGTATAATACAAATTGTTCTTTTTTAATAATATTTACTATTACAATACAACGTTCAAAATCTATTATATGTATATTCAAATTATAGATGAAATCAACAAAGAAAGACCATTCAGACAAATATGAAAAGGAAGAAGGGAGACAATTGCGAAATATACACAATAATCGTGGTTCAATATTATCTGGATCTTCAAAACATAGTCTTCATCCTCTTAGTAAAAGTACTTCACATGGTAGCATATGTGACAATGGTTCAGATATATATGTTACAAGTGCTGCATATAGAACAACTTCAGATATAAGGTTGTAATTAGAATAAAATATATTTTACATATATGTAATTGTATCATAAATCTTATTATTATTTAATCAATAGCCACGTGTCACATCATAGTCTAACACCAAGTTCAAGATTAGGACATCGCGCACCTAGTCATTGTAGTTATGGTTCTGCAAAATCAGTAAAATCTCATACATCAAGAAAAGATGGTATTATTATAGAAACCATGTCGACACCTAATCCTTTTTGTCCAAATACCAAAGGAGTTTGCTGTCTTATGTTACTCCTTAATCTCGGTTTAATTCTTATTGCATTAGGTTTTGTTATAGTAATTCAGTTTTTTCAACCACTAATAGTCTGGTAAGAATTAATTTCTCTTCATTTCTATACAAAACAATATTATAAATAAATATATTACACACAAATAAATTTGTTTTTTCAAATTAAGATTTTGGGATTTTTTTAGGATTCTGGGAATAGTTTTTCTTATCTTTGGATTCTTAACATTGATAGGAAGCCTTATATATTGCGTACATGTATTTCGAAATGCAAAACATCCACATGATATCAACCCAGAGGATCTTTATTGGACTCGATATTGGCAAGGACATGTAGGTTCAGCACCTGAAGTGTACTATAAGGCAGAAGATAAATATCATGACGATGGATATAGCGATCGTTTGAGCAAGTATTCACATAAATATTATGATCGACAAAGATATTAAAGAAGAAAATATATACTTGATGTAAATGTGAACATATTCAACATATGTATAATAATGTAGCATAATTTATGTATGAATTAATCTCAAAACAAAAGAAATGTATATTAAAATATATACATTAACCATACTAACATACTGAAAATTTTAGTTCAATTATCTATATTTCCAATCTTTATTTTGTATAAAATTATTATTATTTATTTCATACACATATTTTATTTTATATAAGTATATTTTATCTTTATAATTTATCTTTATAAGCATATTCTAGCAATATTTCCAACTTTCACTTTTTTCTAACAAAAATAAAGATATATTAAATAATTATATTACATTTTTAATTTATTTGTAATAATTTATTTATAATATACATAATTTATAAAGTATCTCTACCAAGTTTTTGCCCTTCCAACTGTATAATCAAATAATTGTTCATTGAAAAATTTTCCATGACCATCAACAAGATAAAAAAACTTCTTGCCTTGAATTTTTAATGGCAAATAATTTTTTATTTGATCTCTTGCCATTGTAGTCTTTACCTTAAAAATAAAGCATATGTAATTAACTATTCATTATTTTAAATTAAATAATTTTAATCATTATATTATCATATTTTTAGTTCGTAATTGCATAAAAAATGATATTAATTTTAATTTAGCTAAATGAAACTATAAAATATAACTAAATTACAAAGCTATATACTGCAAAATAAAATAAAAATGATGTTTTATAGCTATTAACAATCAATTTCAATAAAAGTACATACCTTCTCAAGAGGAAGTGTTATAGTATCAACGTTTTTAAATAAATGATTAGTAACTATTGATACATCTTTACCACCTTTGTGTAAAATTATGTATTTTATAATTCTGTGATTAAATATATATAATGCTACACAGCCAAGAGGTCCTAAACATTAAAATACATATCTATATAAAAATAAATTTTTAACACAATGTGTATATTTCAATAAACACAAAAAAAACTCATTTTGTATATCAACCATCAATACAAGTATAATTTAATCATTTTACATTGTAAAAATTATACAAAATTTCATAAATATGTGGAAATTAATTAAATATATTGTATGTTACCTGCTAATACAGAATATATAAAATACATCAATGCTATTCCATTTCTTTTAAGGTATTCTGTCCAAGTTAAATCTTCAAACCACGTTGATACATATTTTGGGTTAAACGTCATAAGCGCTATTATGATATTACAGAAACCCCATCCAAAAAAAACTAGTTTTATAAATACGGTACTACTGGTATTTTTGTATAACATTACATTGTTTTGTACATTTGTATTTACATTTATTACATCGACAAATTGTTTGCTACATTCTCTACGATCATATAAATGAAATATTATATATTTGATACTTTATAGTCTACAAAAGGCAGCATTTTTCTTATTACAAACATAAATATTTTGGATAAATCTTGAAAAGAATTATACCTTGCATTTTTTGTTTCAAATGCGGGTTTGGATGAAGAATTGAGAGATCTACAAACCACCGAATTTCTGTATTTAGCAGTTTTTATCAACGATTGATAAACGATTTGTAATTTACAAATAGAGTTCGTTGTACTTCTATAAGATAAAATATTTAACATCGTGCTATATAATTGACTATATTTTTATAAATATATCTATCTTGAACTGTTTACAATCTTTATATCACTTTCATTTCATTTCACAAAATGAAATTAAATACATGAAACGGAATATGCTCGTATATAATATTTATATATGTTTTTGTTACGTTTTTAGGTTATGTTATTATATTTCACACGCAGCAGAGAAAACAGTCTGTACAGACTGCTTATAATTTTTGTATAAATGTAAAATTTCATTTTGTCAATTTGCGTTTTGAAATATGAAACAATATAATCATTTCCACAGTAAATCATAGTATACAATAAAAAAAAAAGATACAATACCGAATTTAAATATATAAAATGAAGATTTTATCGGAATGATAAAAAAAGACAGGAAGATAAAGTGCTCCATAATTATAAAAGTTTCTTGGTTATTTGTCTTGAAATATCGAATATTACGATAAGGGCGAATATCATATTTTTTATTTCGAAAATTGTACATTATCTGTATAGTAAATAATGTGTCACATTCAATAAAATACATTATTTTACGTATTTTGAGCTACAGTTATTTCTTATCCTATATCATATTTTTTTAAATTCGTGAAACACACATCGCCGATATAGTCTGTTCGAAAATTTTCGGAAAACATTTACCGTTGTTGACAACAATCTTTCCACAATGTTTTGATCAACTCGTATTGAAATTAATCAAATGACAGTTTCCCTCACTCTTTTCGCGCCAATAAGATTGTTGACGTCGGTAAAACGATGTCAATGAATTATCAACTGTCCATATTAAAATAAACACGAAATGGGTGACTTCTTGGCATCTAATAACATTTGTGGGCAAAATTTGTTACGATTAGTATCTCGTGGAAATGCTATTATAGCAGAATTAATGAGATTAAAGGATTACGTGCCACCTGTGTTTAGGTTATTTATACCCCATAAAATATTATAAATGCTTTGTTGATAACGTAAACAGCACTTATGACAGAATTATTAGATTCCAATGAATCTAAATTATTACTCATGATATATTGTATAAATTATATTGTAAATGTGTTACATTAGTTTTCTTTCATGTTACAGCTTGGATTCAAAACAAATTGTACAAAAGTATGGATCTATCATAATTGATTTTGTATATTTTAAATCAGTTAGTACTTACGAACAGAAAATAGAAAATGATCCAGTGAGTACATAGAAAATAATAAGTAAATAACTTTTAACGTTCGTTTGAAATTTGCATTAAAACTTTATGCAATTGTATGTCATATCATTGTATTTTTTGTCTACTATGTAATGAGATTATCTAAGTTTGCATTAATTGCTTTAGGTGTTATGTCTTTTAGGTGCTTCAAGAGACAGATGAAGAATTGCGAAACAACTTTTCTGACATAATTGCGAGATTTTACTTAGCTTTTGAAAGTATACACAAATACATAACAGATTTAAATCTGTATGTAGATGAGCTAGGGGATGGAATGTACATTCACCAGTCTGTAGATACTATTATGCTCAATGAAGAAGGAAGACAATTAATGGTATTATTACAGTATAGTTATTTTATATTGCTATTCTTATATAAAATATGGATATATTATTTCTTATTATTTATTAAATTTAAATTAAACGATTGATATCAAATTGACTATTATTTCTGGACCAATTCTATTTTAAATATTTACAACTTATATGAAGTATAGTCTTATAATAAATCCGAAATTTTTTCTTTATTAAATAATTTACTTCCATATAAAAATCATTAAGAAATTTGATAGAACATTACAAATTTTATCATTCAATTGTAATACTTGTATAATAAATTTTGAACTTGAAGTATTTGTTCAAGATAAAGGACAGGCATAATCCTCATATTTATGTTAATAGTGTGAAGCAGTATATTTGTATGGTGTTATGTTACTTTTGGTGGATTATCATTTTGAAGGATGTATAAGAGAAAGGTTACTTGTTTCTTACTATCGATACAATGCTCAACGTTCATCCTCTACAAGAGTAGATGATGTATGTATGTTATTACGATCAACAGGATTTTCCAAAATTTCTAATAAACGACCTGCAAATTATCCTGAAGAATATTTTAAGTAAGTTCTTAAAATCCTGTCATTTTATCATGTTATCTTTTTCTGTTTAATAAAAAATTTATTTTACAGGAGAGTATCACTAAATGATTCCTTAATTGAACATATTATTGGACGTTTACGTTCTGATGAAATATATAATCAAAGTCTTGCTTTCCCACATCCAAAACATCGCAGTACTGCTCTCTCTAATCAAGCATCAATGTTAGTTATAATTTTATCATTTAAACCAGCCATGTTACATACTCACACAGCTATAATGAGAGAAATAGTAGACAGATTTTTCCCTGATAACTGGGTTATCAGTATTTATATGGGAATAGTAATAAATTTATATGATTGGTGGTTACCATACAAAGCAGCAAGAACAGCACTTAATAATACTCTAGAATCATCAAATGTAAAAGTTATAGCACAAAACTATGGTCAAAAAATGAAGGTAACTATATTTTTTATTTTTAACAATAAAGTGTTTCTCAAATGTTTAATTTTAAAATAATAAACTATGTAAAATCTATACAAATTTTTTAGTTTATTTTATTTTTATTTAGTATTAAAATATAATATGTATATGTGTATACATTATTGATTATGTTAAAAATTTATTTTAGAAATTAATATCTGAAACAGAGGAAATGCAATCAGCGGTGACTTTAGATGAGAGTGCAATAGGTTCTTTAGTGAAATTAGTAAGGGAATGTAATGTAACATTACATTGGATACTTTTACATTCTGCAACATCAACTATATCATTAGAAGATTCAAAACGATCGCGTTTGCTTAAACAATTAGTAGTGACCGAAAGCAAATATACCACATCTGATTGTCTACAATTGTTGTTAAGTACTGCTCAAATTGAGCAAGGTGTCAAACAATTATATAAAGACGTACGATTAATATTTCTTATATCACATAATTATATAAAAAATTCAGAAAATGATTTATATTCTTAACTTTATTTTCAATTTTTAGTTATTGTTTGGTAAAGAAACTAAATGGGTTAGAGATAAAGGAACATGTGTTGAACGTGTAACAGATCTTGCCCAAATATTTAGTGGTAATAAATCACTTGATGGTATTGAAAGAAATCAAAATCTCCATACTTGGTTTATGGAGATAAGTAAACATATTAATTCATTAAAACAAGAGGACGGAAGAAAAATAGTGCAATTACTACAGGCATTAGAAGAAGTGCAAGGTGAGCATATAATGGAAGAAATTGTGATTTAATTCTAAATTCAATTGTGATATTGATTCATAATAAAATTTGAAAGTTTAACTTTTTTTTTTAATTTTAATTTCAATAATAATTTCAGAATTTCATCAATTGGAAAACAATTTACATATATCGCAGTATCTAGCTGATACACGAGAAATATTGCATAATATGTTACGTACAGGAAGCATAACAGAAGATACTATGATAAGTTTAAATATAGTAACAGATTGTTGTTATGCATGGAATATAATGGAATCATTCATTGACACAATGCAAGCTAGTATAAAAGAAAGTCCTCCTACTGTAATAAAATTAAAAGCACTTTTTTTGAAAGTAAACTGTTACTTCCTATTTTAAATTAAATTTTATTTGTAATATAACTACCATATACCACATTTATTATACCTAATTCATTTTCAGATGGCTTCAGCTTTAGAAACTCCTTTATTGAGAGTAAATCAAGCACGTAGTGCAGATTTGTCGTCAGTATCACAATACTATAGCAGAGAATTAGAAAAATATGCAAGGCGTGTCCTGCAAATAATACCTGAAACTGTATTTGGTTTACTTGCTGAAATAGTAAATCTTGAAACCAATGCCTTTAAAGAAATTCCTACTAAACTGCCGAAAGACAAATTGAAAGATTATGCCCAATTAGATGATAGATTAAAAGTATATATTTCTAGTATTCTTTTTAATGTAAATGAATTTATAAAATAAAATTTAATCTAAAATTTTTATTTTAGATGGCTAAATTAACATACGCTGTATCAGTATTTACAAAGGGTGTATTATCCTTAAGAAGTGTTCCATTAGGTGTATTAAGAGTCGATTCTCATCGTCTTTTAGAAGATGGTATACGACAAGAACTTGTGAAAAAAGTAACATTAGCTTTAGATAATGGTCTTGTTTTTGAACCAAAATCAAAAGTTAGTTTCTATTTTAGTTTCTTATCGTGAAAATATTTTATTAACAATTGTTATCAGTGATATCATTCCAGGTATCATTGTTACAAAAACTCCATAATTTAACGGCAATAATAGATGGCTACCGCAAATCGTTTCAGTATATTCAAGATTATATAAATATTAATAGCTTAAAAATATGGCATGAAGAAGTATATAAATTCATAAATATTTGAAATATTTAATGCGTTTATATTCGGATAAACTTATGATCATTTTGTATTCACAGATAACATACATTATAAATAATGCAGTAGAAGAAGAATGTTCAGGATCCTCCTGGACCTCCGGAAGATCATGGAGGTACTTTCAAGATGAAAAACATGTTTCAATTTCAGACAATAATTCTGCAACTTTTATTGGTAGACTTGCGCGTGAATTACTTCGAATCACAGATCCTAGGTAAATTTTTCTTTCATAATATTTTGCTACATGTTCTCTATTATTTTGTATTATTTATTTTTTTGCATTATTATTGCTGTTAGTTAATATTTTTTGCATTGGTATTTTTAGAACGACTGTCTATATTGAACATTCCCTTGCCTGGTATGATCTCAAAACACAAACGGAAGTATTAAATTACAAAATTTTTTCAAGAACATTAGAAGCAATCGGTACACCCGGTTTAACTGGTCTTGACAAACTTATTTCATTTTATATCGTTATTGAATTAAGCAATATGGTTCACTACATAGAAAAAAATATACGTAACAAAGTGTGGTCGTCTACAATTGATTATTTTGATGCAATACTAAATTCTGTGGATGGTCTTAAAGGTATTATTATGTAGTAATGAATGTTATCAATATTACATATCAATTAAATATTAGTAATCACATATTTATTTTGTCGAATATATTTGTATTTAGGTAATATGTCAAAATTTCACAGTTCTACTCAAACAAGTAAATTTTGCCCACAATTGCTTGACTATGTATTAAAAGTTGGACATTATCAACTTCTTAAGAAAAAAATAGCATATGAATTAAACACAGCTTGTAAATTTGAAGCAAAGCATATGGAAGCAGCATTGCAAACATTAAACACGTATGTGCAAATATACAGAAAATATTTTTTGTTTATATTAATCTTCTCATCTCTTATATTTTTATGATTTTCAGAGCTGTATTATTTGAAATTAATAAACAGAATAGTAACGAACAATCTGAAACTGAGAAAAATGAATTATTACGCGAGCTTAGTATTAGATTAGATTGGGCGGGCATAAGTAATCCACATAATAATATTTATATTAAATCACCAAATATAAATAACATTGCGCTTATTATGTTTTTACTTACTATATTACAATTACCTAAATTACACTATTGTAAAAACACAGGTAATTTAAATATATGTGTAATTTTAATTTCACACTAATATGTAATAAATATAAATTAATTTTATACAAAATAATTGCAGGTAGTCTTTTAAGTAAAAGACCTCAAGATCCTCTTGATGCTGTAGTTTTCGTTATCGGAGTACAAACTATTTTACGTCAATGTACCTTTTCTGCAATGACGCGTTATGTTAAATATCTTTGTGTATATGTCCTTTCGTGTGTTACTACAGATAGGTATACCGATTTTTTACTTTGAAATATTGAAAAAAAATAATCATTATTATGTGTATTAAAACCATTACTCTTTGCAGTATAAAAGCAGGAAGTGATGGAGACTCCGAAGGATATAATACTTTACATATTCTAGAATTATTTACAAAATATTCTGGTATATCACGATCGCTTATACTTAAAGAGATTCCTATCATAATTATGGATCATTTCCAAGCAAAGACTGCTAAATAAATAATATAATTTTGTGACTAAAAAAATAACTTGCATTATATTCAAGTATAAAAAATATAAATATCGTTCATTTTACATATACATTCAAACATGGATCCGTATTTTGTACGTATATGTATTTCAATATATGTATATATTACAATTATATATATATATATAATTGTATCAGTTCTTGTTAAATGAAAAATAATAAAATTCTATTATTATTATGACGACATATAGTTATTTTTCTAATGAATACATTATTCACAATAATTTAAATACTAACATAATAAATCATTAAAACTCCTTTTGCTTTTTGTTTTTCTCCCTCTTTTTTTATAAAATTTGCTATTATTTTTTATATTATATGTAAACAATTAAGCATATTCAACAAGTTGTTTACCACATTTTACTACAGCTATTCTACGTTAAAAATTATACATTCCTTCATCAAAAATATTTTTATTTTAAGCAATGGTTAAATATTAGTTTTTAATTTCTCTCTTTAATTGAAAAAAACAAAGAAATACAACAATTACGTCAATAGCATTGCTTTTTAAAATTAAAATGATGCGTCAATAGCAATGAAAATGCTAAATGTTACGGTAAATTACAGTAAATTACAGCTGAGGCAAAAAATAAAATATTAAAATAAAGAAATGTGCCAGATTCTTAGTAATACAAATTTAATTATCCTTTTAAATTATGGTCCAAAGTTCGAATAAATTAAATTTTCATATTGAATCCTCATGTAAAAGATATGTATGAATATGAAACTGCAATTGGTCGTTATCTCTGCAGTAAGAATTTAGATACGCAGTGGCGGCTAAACGCGCTATCCGCCGCAAACGGCGGCATCACGGCGCTCCTTGAACCATTTCTTCGATATCCTTAAATTAAATTACATTGAAATAATGTTTTTAAACCCAATATAAACGTTGTAATGATTATGTAATTTTTTAGTGAATTTTAAACTGTATCATATCTCATATTTTGTTAAAAACAATGAAAGAAATGACGCAGAGATATTTGCCGGCAAGAACGGCCGTCATCAGAATCTGAAAACGCCAACGGCCGCTTCATTTCCTCAAGAAAACAATACATTAAATATTTCCTTGGATATCATAGTAGTCCTTAAGACGCTTATAAAATAAAATTATCTTTCTTTTATTATATTTCACATTGTTTTAAACTACATAGATTAGATTTTAAACAAATAAATGAAATAAAATAACGTTATTGATGTAACATGTAGGCGGCTAGGACGCCGTTGACGCCGTCAGCGGCGACTGCAACGGCGATGCTGGTGGTCTCCTACAAAAGAGACTGCGATAAACTGCGAGCGCAGTATTTCTTGCTCATACGTGCAGTTACATGTTCAATTTATATAAAAAATTTAAAGTTGTAATTCTTCAAGATTTTAAATATCGTACTGATGTAAAAGTGCAGCAAAAGTGTTTATTACGTTTTCATTATTATTGAAAACAACGTTGTATATTTGCACTACATCCTTTATAGTTGAAATTTAAATTAAATTTTTTAAATTTAAGAAAGAAACTAAAAATTTGAAACAAAAGTCATTATATATTTATTATAATTAATATTAATATTTTGCACTTATACTACATCTTATGTTGATCATATAAAATATATATATTTTTTTTGTTTTAATAAATATTCTTAAATATTTAGAATTAAGTACCATTTTACTTAAAAATATCATAGATGTTTCAAATCATATTATATATTATATACTTAAAGAAACAAGATATGAAACTGTAAGTATATTTTTTCAATTCCATTTATATTCTTTTATATTGTATTCGTGATTAATATGATCTCGTGGTATGTATCGTGAATATATGTATCTTGAATCTAAGTTCAATTTTACAATTTTTTATAATTTCATAAGAAGTTCATCACAAAATACATAACAAATAATAAGTAAAGACAATATCATATAATTCTTTTATTCTCATATCTGAATATTATTCAAAATATAAATTTTCTACCTAACTGGAAAATGTATAATTTACTATTTCAATAAGCAATATGATGTTGTCTAATATAAAGTATAATCAAAATATGATAAATATATTCTTAATCTTCCTTTGATGAAAATATGGGTAATTGCATTCTATGCTATTAAACTTGTTCAAAATTATTAAATCATAATTACTCAAATGAATACCGTGGTGCATAATGCATAACTTTCGTACTATCTTTGTAATTTTTATAGTAGCATTTCCAATAGGCAAAATTACAGACAAATATATATATATAATCCATATTACAATAAATATAAGACTTGATGCTTATCTTTAACAAACCCGTTGTCTTAGGATATTTAGAAGTGAGCTTATTCTTTAGACATTCTTGTTTTGTTTTATTCCCCAAAAGATATATTATAAATAAGAATTAGATTTTATGTATAACTTTTTTCAAATGTACAAATATAATTAATGAATCCTTTTTTTTTTATGTTAGCAATCATGCGAGCAACTATCATCATTGTTTTGGCTTTAGCCACGGGGATTGTTGTAGCCACATCTAGAAATCGTAATTATTCTCATTTCGTAAAACATCCTGCAAGACCGCGAGTAATTCGAGGCTTTAAACCTGAATACATATCTACGGCATATGGTTTTGGGAAGAGGCAAAGTATTATCGATGTCCCAAAAATTAATAGGCAGGAACGAATTTTATCTACACTTTTACGTTATTTTCCACAGAGGTACATACTCCGTTAAATTATTCCTACGTACATGATGTCTCGAATTTAGACGCTCAAACTGCGAGGACTTAATCTGTACATAAAAAGAAAAAAAGTGTTATATAAAATTCAATACCAAATACTTTGTTATAGAGTTCTTAATAAATATTGTATACATAAAATAATAAGCAAGAAGAAACGTTCGTTACAATACACAGACTGTGTCGTTAAATATATGTCTTTTTTCATATGCTAACAATTTTATATCATTAATTATAATAATACAATAAAAAATAATTTTTAATTTCATCACTTGACATCAGTGAATAATAGAATTAATAACACTATAAAGTCTCTGAGAATTTCGTTGAATTTCAATAAAATTAATTCTTTACGCTAGTTTCCATGTGAAGTTGCTTTTGTTTCAAACTATGTACTTTATCAAGTAAAAATCAAATGATAAAGAAAAATGGGTAATTACCTACTTCATACACACAAGATTTGTTTATAACTCTATAACAAGCCGTTTCCCAACGTTTGTACAACATATTTTTCTTCTTTTTATGTATAAATGAAACTCTTGCAGTTTGGCCATTTAAGTCTGAAACATGTTGCGCATTCAACAATTAATAAGAGAAATACAAATATAATTAATAATAATAAGTTACTTAATTTCTCGATGTAATTAATATAAAATATTTTAATTTCAGAATACCTGTAGAATGGTTACTTCAACAGATGAAGACAAACCCAAATTTTGCTACGAAATTAACACAAGTGTTAATGGATGAACGTACTAATTTCATTTCAATGATGGATCGCTCTAATCCAGAAAGAATAACTTGGCTGTATTAAATCATTCATTGTATGATCAAATAATATATACAATTTCTAGCTATAACCTTTTAGTTTAATAAATCTGCGATGTTCGAGAAATTATTTCATCGTTATTAATATATCATTTTCCTCCAAATAATGAATCAAACAACGATTCTTTGATATACATATTATTTTTACACTATTTTCAAATATCGATCAATAACGATTCAATACGCAATATATTCTTTTAAACGATTCAACTGCAAACGCAGTTTGAAAACTAAAATCTGATTGGTCAAGTTTCGACAACCTATCACGACGCGCGTAGACAAGCAGCGGGGATTTATGATTTAAAGTAAATTGAATTCTCTGCCATATTACACGAAAGTATTGTTATACAGGAAAGGTAGATTTTAATGAAAAACCTATTGTCACAATCGCTACATAATCATACTATCATAATCGCTATGGAACGAAAGATATATATATATAGGGTATGATCATCTATGTTATGGATAGTAAATGGTAGCTACGGAGTGTGACTATCTATTTTACGACTGGTTAATGGTTTACAGCCTAAAAGGGTTTTCGGTTTCTGCGTTTCATGGGCTTTCTTTATTTGTGCATTTGTGCATTGTTCTGCTTTCGAGATCTTGCGACGGTAAATTAATTCGGCTTTGAACATTTGACTTTGGCAGTCGAATCAGTCTGGAAAGGCATAAGACGGGAACAGAAGCGATAACTTGAATACGCAATATCTAAGTGACGCCGGCCACCTTAAGCCTCGGAGGCATACGGACGACGAAGGTAAGAATCTCTCGAGACATACTCAACTGTGTATACATATTTTTTTTCGTATAAGCAATACGCGAAATTCTGTGACATTTGTTATTCGAAATCCTACAGATTGACATGCAGTAATATTTAACGACATTACAACGTTAACCTCAAATATTCATGAATATACTTAAACGAACTGAGAGTTAGTGTACCAACCAATACGTATCAAGATAGAGTTGTAATTTTTTTTTTTTTTTTTTTTTTTTTATAACCTTGGAAGCCTTTGTTTCAATGCGTATTAATGTAAATTTTGCATATGGTACGAAATATTTATAAAGCATTTGCAGTTTCATGCATAATTCTACATTATCGTGTTGTTTTGAGATTTTATTGCGAATCGTCCATATTTTATAAACTAAGAGATGAAGAATGAGTTATTGGTTGTAGTTTAAATTCATTTCAAAGTTTTGTTGCATTGATGTAGAACTAAATTTTCGAATATCATTTTATCTACAAATATATTTATATTATTCACGTATATATTTCACGTTACTTGTAACCAGTTGGTATTAAATTTAATATCAAAATCTATTTTTAGTGCAAAATTGTTTTCATTGTTTTCTTTTTTCTTTTTTTTTTGTTAAATTTCTTAAATTCTACTTATTTAAAAAAACTTGAAAAAACACTTTATCAAAAATATATTTATCAAAGATATATTTGTTTAGGTATGAATTAATGCTGTGTGCAATACTTTGTATGATAACTTGTATGACATGACATTAACTTCTAATTTAAATATTATTACTTCAATCTGTAATATATTAACAATTTACGTACATCATTAGATTGTGATGTTTATTTATAAATATTAAATATTTTTATTTTATAGTATTTATATAAACAATTATTTTCTAGTTAAAAAATAAATATATATAAACATCTTATATTTTTAATAATTAATTTCTTGTTCTTTCTTCATTATCAATAAATTATATTAGTTTTCCTGTTATTAATGACTATTTGCTATGTATTACAATTACATTATTTTTTATACAAATTTTAAATGACACAATGGAAAGATAATTGATTTTAGTTTTATGTAGTCTCACTGATACGTGTACAATACTTTAGTTTCTCTTTTCCTAAAGTTTTCCTTTTCCCTTTGTTCTTTCTTTCTCCATGTCCAAAAGACATTCTTACAGGTTGAAAATACGCTCGTTATAGTTTCTAGTGCAGTACAAAACGGTTTACGGTTTACGGTTTACCGGTCTTTCTTAGTTTGTGTTGTGTTCGAGTTGAAAGTTTAAAGTTTAAAACAAAAAGTTCGGACAAGAAATACTGAAAATTAACAGTTTGCATTATAAATGTGAAAAAAGTTCAGTTTATGTATAAAGTACTAAAGTTGTTAGTAAAACAAAGTTATCAACGTGATATAAAAAGTATGTTCGACGCGGTATGGATTGCACGCATTGTGCCTTCAAGAGCAAATACTGCACAGGCTCTTATCGATACAGGTAAGCCCTGCGATGCTACTGATGCAGATTTTTCAGTGCTACAATTGGTCGGTTCGGCTAAAAAATTCACCTCTCAAGTAAGGGGAATTAAAAATTTGATTAAGCAGTGGTCCCATTTCTCGTCAAATCATTATTATATATGTCGTAAAGGAAAATAACTTTTTTACAGGCTAGAATATTTCATCATGTCAGACTCTGGTTCAGAAAGTTCCTCTTCTGAGGGTTATGATGGAAGGAGAGAGCGTGTTGCATCAGCTGACAATTTGGCATCACCAAACTTCTCACATCATTCATCTATATCTGGACGTAAATCTAGAGCAAGTTCTATTTCTTCAAGAGAAAAGTCACCTGGATCTGTTTTATCAGAAAGGGATTCAAAATCTCCGAGATATACACCAATATCTCCAAAATCTCAAAGATCTGGATTAGCTTCTCCTAGTGAAGTGGGTTCTCCAAGATCAGCTCGTAGTTTATCAAAATCACCACCTGCTTCGCCAAAATCATATCACTCAGAAAACAATTCTTTAGATTCACCAAGAACTGATCGGAGTTTATCTCGTTCTCCTATACAAGATGAGAGATCATCCCCATCTACTCCCCAAGATTCTAAATCTATACATCTTGAAGATACAGAACCTAAACAGTTTGAACTGGAAGTAGATACACAAAGATCTGGAGACAATTCTCTCAAATCATATTCTTATAAAAATAGTGAATCGAGACAGAGTTCACCAAAGTCGCCAAGATCTGGACGTAGTTCACCGAAATCATTATTATCCGCAAGGAGTTCTCCAAAATCTGGTCCAGCATCTCCCATGGATGATCAAGAATCAGAAAAACATTCACCGCCTCAGTCCCCACCTATAAAAGCTTCATTCAATGAATTAGATGGAGAACAAATTTCAGATGGAGACATCGAAGATGAACCTGAATCAATAACTAAATCAAAACCTACTCCGATTACACATGGTGAAGATTTATCAGATGTTTCTGATCTAGAAAGTATAGATGGAGTTGATGGTACTACTGAACATGAATCAGTACTGAAAGAAAATCAACAAAATGAAGAGAAACGTATAAGTAACGATAAAATAGAAAAAGAAGATAAACATGCACCAGTTGGACTAACAGAAGAAAGTGAACAATTAGATTTCGAAGCTGATGGTCAATGGAAAGATGAACGTGATGAAGGTAAATAATTCACGAATTTTTTCCAATTAAAATAAGTATTACTAAAAAAATACTGCTTTTAGGTGAAACAGAAGGACCAGTTATCAAAGAAAACAAAGACAGAGATGATAAAGATGGAAAAGACAAAGATAAAGATAAATTGAAAATAAAAGAAGGTGGTGATACGAATGATAAGGAAGAGGGAGAAGAAGATGGAGAAAAAGTAGAATCTGAATTAGAAGAAGGAGAACTTAGTGATGGTGATGATGTTCGACCCGAAGAAACAGAACCGAGACCTATTTGCCGCTTCTATAACCGAGGTCAATGTACATGGGGAGTTAGCTGTAGATTTTTACATCCAGGTGTAACTGACAAGGGAAATTATACTATGTTTGATATGGTAAGACCAATGGCATATCCACCACATGCAGCTGCTCCGCACGAATTCAGACCGCACATTGATAGGCCAAATATGGTGCGACCATTGCCTGGATATGGAGCACCAGCACATACATCGAAAGTAGAAGATTTACCTACTGAATCTGCGTGGGAACGTGGATTACGACACGCTAAGGAAGTAAGTTTCTATTTGAAACAAACTATGATATTATCTTTTGTATGTAGCTATGTTGATATAATAAACATTCCAAATGTAATTTTTTCTTATTTTCTCTTTTTGTATATTCAGTAATCAAGTATATCTTTTAATATTTACAAAATATATTTAGTTCTTATTTTACTTTCTTGTTTTTGTTTCTATGAGGAAAGTTATAAATGTAAGAAAGATGAAAGATGTGAGAAACTAAAATATGCTTTATACGTTATGATATTTCCCCAAAAAATAATTTTATGTATCTTCTTTTTTACGCAGATGATGCGCAAAGCAAACAAACGCAAAGAATCAGACATGGATTTCGAAGAAAAGAAAATGAACTTAAGTTTAGGACAAGATGAATTAGATAGAGAGGCAGGATATTATGTAAGAGCGGCCAGTCCAGAACCACCTGTTGAAAGATGGCCACCTAGAGAAGCACCTAGGAGGATACCACCACCAAGACTTACACCAGAAAGATACATCGATGATCCTGATACTTACTATGCACCACCAGCAGCTCCACCACCAGAATATTATAGGTAATATTTATAATACTTATTAAAATTATAAATCAAATTGAAAGATACTTGTCATTTTTTAAACAAATATTCAAATACCTTCTTTTTTTTTAAGGAGGGTACATTATAAAGCAGACACTCGAATCACTGCTGAATATAGAGAACGTATCGATTATCACGCAATACCTCGGGGAACACCACATTCTGTTTCTCCACCGCCGCATACCAGGGAAAGAGAAAGAGAAAGAGAACGAGAGCGGGAACGCGATAGAGAACGAGAATATTATGAGAAGTATGAGAAGAAACATAAACGTCCGTCAAGGGAAGTTATAGTGGAACGTATTCCACCGACGAAACCTTGGCGAGAGGAGGAGCCACCACCAGAGGAAAGGAGTAGAGGAGATGAGTGGGCAGATCCTTGGATGCGCCGGAAATCTCCGAGTACAGTACGTCGAAATGCATCGTCTCGACGATCACGAAGGCAATCATATTCCTCGGGTTCTTCGTATACATCAACAAGGTAACCACTCTTATTTTAATTATAGAAATAATATAAAGAATATAATTTTTCTATTACTAAACATCAAATTAAAATTTTTTTTTTAATATTTATAAAAAAAAAAAAACGTACAAACGTACTGTATGCTGTTTTTAGTTCTAGCCGTAGCTCGAGCCGCTCTAGCTACAGTTCTTACGACTCCCTATCCAGGTCCCGTTCACCATCCCCTCCCTCTAGAACTCGTGGTACCGGCAAGGGAAAAGTGGTGGTGACATCGCCACCATCCAATCCTCCAACAGTCGCAGCTGCTGCACCTCAACGAGGTGCTATGTTAATGAACCCACCTGCTCCTTCTCCTCGTCCACCTAAAGGTTCCATTTCCCCTACAACTGGTACGCTTCACCGACGTGCTGGTCTTAACCCACCAGCGCCGAGTCCGCTTTCTTCTCATCAGCGTCATCATGAAAAGGCAAGGGATAAAGCAGCGATAGCAGCTGCCGCAGTGGCTAAAGTTATTAAAAGTCGATCACGATCGAGGTAAAAAAAATATATATATATAAAGTATATTTTATTAATTTTAATAAAATTTAAATTCATGTGTTAATAGAAACAATGATACAATGTATGTATCACTAATGTAAGAAAAAAAAATATGTTTCAAGGTCATCGCACAGTAGTTCTGGTTCTGAAAGCAGCGGTAGCAGTAGTGACTCTAGCGAATCGAGTTATTCCTCTTCTTCCAGTGAAACACGTCGAAGGAAAGGTTCGACCCCGCCAATAACACGAAAAGATTCCAAGGGTATCGATGCCTTAAAGCTTAGTGGTACTAAACAACAGATCAAACTTACATTAAAGCCACCAAACAATACTACGGCAGTAAAAAAAGTTGATCGATCTGCTTTGATGGCTGGGAAGAAAAGAGGTTTAGAATCACCACCGTTGATTGACAGTAAAGCAAGCGTCGCTGCAGCTGCAGCGAAAGCGGCAAAGAAAGCAAGCTCACGACGAGAAGAATTGTTGAAACAACTTAAAGCAGTAGAAGACGCAATTGCACGTAAGAGATCAAAAGTGTAATAATGCAGTATATTTTTATTGTTTTGGACCCTGTATGTACACATATGTAAACACAAATATTTCCTAAGTATATATAATTATTATAAATGCGTGATATGAAAAACAAAGTGGAAAATTCATATCAGAACAAAAAGGCATTTCTAATTTCACAAATTTTTCTAACCATGATGTTGATATTTGATATACTATGATATATCAATTTCTGAATTGTTTTTCAACGTGTAAACCAGCGTACTATGTCAAGCAAATGTAATACTGTATCACTCTAGTTTCTTTGTTATTGGAAGTTTAAAACTATATGTGCTTCACTACACATGCACAGAATGGAAAAAAATGTTTGATCTTGTCTATCATAGGTAAATTTTACATCGTATATTTGATGGAAAAACATGTAAAGAACTTGCCGCAAAATTACCAGAAAGATTAAACTTGCTAAGAAACTATGCGTCGTAACTTCTTTTGAAAAATGGCAAAAAAGATTGACGAAATCAACGATTGATTCACAGAATAGAAATATAAACAAAATTCAAGGTCAATTTTGCGGCAAATTCACTTATAAAACTGTGTAAAATTCACTTATAGTCAAGATCAAAGATTTATTTCCACCTTATACGCATATGCCTGTATGCGAATATACATGTATATGTAAAAATGTCGAATGGACATACTTTGTGGAATGGATATACTTTGTAAGAATTCAATGATCATGATAATTTGTAGACGTAGGATAAGAATAAACTGCAAAATAAGGTCTTAAAACTGCCAAATGCACGTAAATAAAAACAAACGTGTAATTTATTTATGTGTGAGTGAAAAATTCTGTTGAAATATACAATATATTTATTATTATAGCAAACCTACTATTTTTAAATAAATGCAAACAAGTTTGGTGATATGAAACGACAATAAAATGTCGCGCCAGTTTAAATATTCTGTAGCTTCTCTTTTTATTTTCTAACAAACTAAGTTGGTTATTGTAACATTATTAACATTATTAGTTCAGTCAAAACTAAATTAATTCAAACAATATTTTTATTTAAGAGAATATATATTATTAGAAAGTGTGAATATTTTATACAGCTATTTTTACGTTATATATTATAAAATTATAAAAAAAAATTTCATTATAAAATGCGAAATAAATAACATAATTAAAATATGATTTTGCTATACATAAGTAAATATACTAGATAAACTTAGGGATGTAAAAGTTTGTTAAAGAGAATGACGTATTCTTTCATACATGTTCCGTACAATAGGACGATGTAAATTAATTTTCTTCAAAGTAGCGTAAACAGATAACAATAAAATTTGTGAATTCATAATAAAAAAAAAGATATATATGTTATTTTATTACAAACATTTTATTAACAGGACGAACACTTTGTTAACAATAGTTTATTAAGTATAAATTACAAAACAAGATCACAAGATCATGACGTTGTTTATACATGTAGTTGTACTCTAGTTGATTTAAGTTGATTTAACAGTCCATGAAGAAGTAGAAAAATTATTTCGTTTAATATTTTATATACAAATTGGAAAATAAATTGGGATGGATCGCAATACTTACGTAATCGATTTCTACTTTAAAATGAAAATAACAGCTTTCATTCAACAAAACCACATCAGTAACAAATACAATTTATCCAAAGTTGAAAATATGTACATTAAAATGCTATATATACAAGATTGCATATTAGAATATTTAGTAATGCTTTCTCCTATCAGGTAAAATCCAGATTTTATAATTCTTAAACAGCTGTATAATTTAAGACAGGCGAAGCTATTATAGAATTGTTTCAAGTGAATATGAGCTCTCGGAGTACTAAATTTTTACATTTAATGTATATACATGTAAAAAAAAATCGATATAAATGTATCGGGAACATATTGATCAATTCCACTGTCAAATATTATGATAATTTTATAATCTGGAAGTAGTTATCTCAGAATCCGATTGCCTGTTAGCACTGATTGTGTCGACAGTATCCTGACTCGTGCGAATAGGAAGTCCCATAAATCTATTGGTTCCGTTGAGCGTGCTACGTCTCGATCTAACCGAACTATTGTCATGGGTTTTTATCTCATTATACTTGAACAGACCATCACCGGGCGCGGGCAATGAGTTCTTCGCCGACTTAAACCACCATTGATACGTGACGTACCACGTTAAAACGGCGGCTACACCTCCAAGAAATTTCTCTATCATAATATGATAGTAGAGCATCGTGGATATCAACATGGTATCCCATAGTAATTGTTGCATCGTCATTGCAACGAAAAGACCTCTCAGATAAGGCGTGAGCGCTTTATGCGCTTTCTTTAGAAACTCCAGATCGGAGTTGGAGAGATTCCGGAGTGGTCCGGTACTGGGCTCATTCGGGGTAATACGCGAGTGTTCCTCGCGCATAATCAAGTCCTTTATACCCTCCCAGCCAACTAACGAAGAGCCCTCTTCCGCTAGGATCAAGCTCGAGTATATAAGAATGAACGTGTGCCCAGATATATCAAAACCACTCCAAAATTTGCCGGACTGGAGGCATTTCGCTTTCGTCTGCAGCTGCGTGTCCTTTGTGTTCAGGCAACGGCCGTAATTTGTCTCGATATAATTGAATAGTTTAGTCCATAATAACCATGCGATCGTGGCCAAGACCAGTCTGGCAAGATGTTTTAGCAAAATCGACCTACGGCCGCATCCAAGCGTGTGCGCGGTCAACGCGACCCATGGAACTGTTACAGTCAGCAACCATCCCCATCCCCACTTCACGAAGTACTGATTGAGCGCGTTATCCGGACGCGAGAAATACGTTCTCGGCATGGTCATAACATCTGCTATCAACGATACTACGAATATCGCGCCACAGTATATAGCAACCTTGAGCCTCGTATCGAACAGCAGAGACTTTTTGCAGACGTGCAGAAACATCGTTACGAGTATGAGACCTATGGAGCTTGGGGCAGCTGTCGGTCGAGTACCGCCTCTGTCCTCCTGCGTCGAATTCGGGCGAAAATTTAGGCCGCTCGACCTCAAGTTACTTGCCGACGAGCCGAACATCGCAGAGCTACCAGCCGACGTATGCACACCTCTTCGTTTCCCCGTAGCCATCGTGTGCAGCCAGTGTGTGCACGGAGGTTAAGCATACGTTATTGAATGTACTAAGAGTGTACGTTATGTCGTCGCATGGTAAATTAATCGGTCTTTTCACACAATCCGAGGTTAGCTTGCGGTTCGTGCAAGTTCCTTTCACATACAGTTAAAAATTCTTGATAAACTTTGTGCCTGACACGATTCAGCTAGTACAGATTATCAATTACGTGTATAAAACATTCGATACTTAAAATAGTACTACCTACACTGTACGCTTCTGACTACGCTGATTTGCTCTGTCATCCAGTAGTCTTCCCCTTCCCCTGCTAACGTGAAGAATTCGACGTTTGAATAGCTATTTTTCTTTAACACTTTGAGTACCCGCGTGTACCAAATTGCACGCCGAATGAAAGTTTTGCTTTGTACTGTAACTTCTTCGTCATTTTCCTATATTTTTAGTACAAATAAAGTTACTTTCTTTGTTATATAATGTTTATTTATAAAATTTATTGTAACGATAAGTAAAATTCAAGTTCTCGAAAAGCCAAAAATTATATAATTTTACATATCTCTCAAATTCTACGTCGGGTATCATCTTTGGTGCACGCAGCATTTCGGAATTTAGCTCACTTAAAACTGCATCCAACGTGTTAAAGGAGAAAGATAAAATCACTATTCGTTTGAAACGAATCATTTTGTCTTATTTATTTCACGATCAAGGTCAAATAAAATTTATTCAAAACGTTTTTAACTGAATTTACATTCCTTTCTTTTTTTTTTGTAGCAAAAATTTACGTTGTAAATCTTATTTTATTAAGGAAACTATATTGTAGAATAAATATTAAATTAATATCATATTAAAGTTGATACTAGATTAGAACATTTTTTATAAAGGAAATAAAATATTAAACGAATCAGGAAATATAACGTTGTGTTTTGAAGTGATAAATAAACACCAATAGATAACTAGAATGAAATTTTTATTTACTATTCATCATCTGCATTACTACACTAAATAGCATTTATACCTTTTATATGCAATAAGCTTTATTCTTTATAATGAAGAATTCACCCATAATATCGAATAAATTTAGATAAAATACATTGTTATCAAGTAATATTACAAAAGGAACTCTGCTATATCTTTAAAAGTTTTGTTAAACATATGAAACTTTTAATATATTCTCTCTAATAATGTGCAATTATCTTTGCAAACTTTTATACATTTGTTTGTGTTTCTGTATATAACTTCTGCAAGGCACCGTTAAATTCTTTCAAAATATGTGAACATTAATAGTAATTGTTCATTATGAAAATCATTATTTAAAAATTATTTTATTGTAAATTAGGCGCCCGTAAAAATCGTTGTCACATTATTACCAAGTGTTGACTAGCTCTAATAAATTTATGGCCAGATACCATATATCAATATATTAATTAGTATACTTAAATATATTTAACAACATTTCCGTTTCGTTGTTAAAATATTTATTAATTAATTATATTGCAGAATTGAATAATTAATTTGTCTACAAATTTAGCAATCAAATAAACCAAAAGTTAAACACTTGTATGTGGAAGATCCATTACAAGTGAATCTAATTTTACAACCTGTACTTTTGATGTTAGTACCTTTGTTGCTTCTATATCATACGAAGACCAATAAGTTATTAATTCTGGGAAGCCATCTTCGCTAATATAATCAATTTTAATTGAACTGAACCGAGCACGTAAGCTCAAATTTGGCTGACAATCTGCATTTCGACACAATTGAATGATATCAGTTTGATTCGCGTTCCTAACTTGAACATCTGTATAATTCACAAAAACAATTAATACTTTTTCTATTAGTCTTCTTTCTGTAACAATAGATATTTTTTCTATATGTTCAGATGTTGAGTTAATCCATTGCCAAAATTTAATGGCAAATCCGCAAGTATAAGGTTTTCCAGACATAACCAGAAAAGCTGGTTTTGATACAAAAGAATTAGGACTAACATGATCCCAGATTACTATTGGTTGATTTCCATATTTTTGTAATGTTAGATTAACACTAGCTTTACAAAATTCTCCAGGACATAAGCCTTTGTTTTCAATGGATAAGTAGTGATATTGTGTAGGCCTCCAGTTATTCTTTTCACTATTGAATTTTAAGGTTTTGAACATGCTAAATGCCATTGTTGGTTTTATTACCAATTTTTTATATTCTGATAATTTTGTAGCATGTAATAAACCCTGAATAGTCATAGTTTTTATCATACCTATAAAAAAATTTTTATCATATATAAAAAAATAATAAAAATTATATATCATTTTATTTTTCATGCAATATCCATATTAAAATCCAAGTATATAAGTAAAAAAGGTAAAATATTTATTATTATTCCAATACTAATATTTATTATTATTCCAGTTAATTTTTCTTTTTAATATGTCTTTATAATTGAATTAAAAAATCTGTACTTGACTTTGTACTTACTTTTTCTATTATCATCGTAACAAATATAAGATACTGTATTATTAAGGACATGATTATCTATATCAATGGACGAACAATTTCCAGGTGAGTATCGTCCTAAGAGATGTCCAGTTCCACCAGATAGGAGAACAAGATTAGGCATGCTTTTTGGTGGTACTTCTATACTCAAAAAATCTTCTATTTTGTCTGAATCAATATCTGGTAAAATCAGAGGTAGTTTCTCGTATGTATAAATTTTTGAACTCCAATGTATAGTGCCTGCAATAGGTTCAATACTAGCCAAGAGGCCGTGATCTCCAGCAACTATACAATCTGGTTTTCCAGACCGATCAGTATCAACTGAAATACAATCAATTTCGGTAGGTGGCCGTTTTAACGAAACCAACCATAATGGTAAACCACTATTTGCTTGCATTGACATAACTCCTCCTCCTTCTGCTGATATTTGACCCTGATCATTATTTGTATCATTTTCTCTAAATCTTCGTCCACGAACAAGAAATATCAATGTTGATGGATTTCCATGAATAATAGAGATAGGGCCATGTAATTCTAAAAATATTTAATTATAACATTAAATCACACAATATGTATTAATTATACATAACATATATTGACATTTTATAACTTTTTCATAGTTATGATACATAATATCACGGATACTTACTATCACAATTAATATAAATAGAAGCAAACTATTAAATTTGATAGTATGTGATGGTAAAATAGTGAATCAAATTTTATATATATGTATATAACACACTTATACATACATTTAAGTAAACTTACCTATTCCTTGTAAAGTTTTATCCCAAGATATAGGTGATTGTGGTTCATTTACTGAAGGACATACCATTGAGTTATCACATGGTAGAACATAAAGAAATATAACTATTGTTACAACACATAATAATATAGAAGCAACCAAACAAAATCGTCATAAGGGAGACATAGCATGTCTTTTCCACAAATCATTCTGATCATTGCCCTCAATTACCATTATAGGTATATCATCCCTATAATATTTAAGCATGTTTTGTCCATTTTTTGCACGAGTTCCTAAGTTCCTTGTTTCATCCAATGGATAATACACTCCATTTTCATGTATAATAGTTGATTGCTAAAATTTTTATATTCGTTATATATTTCTTAGTTTACATTTTGCATTATTTATATACTCTATGCTAAAATTGTATTTTTGGTGTGCTTGCTTTTTTATAAATAAAATTACATAATTGTTATACAAATATATTAATAAGGATTTTTAAATATACAAATGTTCAAAGACAATATATTCTGTAAACTAAACAGATGAAAAAAATTCGTATAAAAATGATTTATTACAAACTTGTAAAAACTTTTCAGCAAATTTTATAGTTCTTGGTAATATTGATATGTATAATAATAAATTATAATAATTAACAACTAATTAAGATAATATTAAGATAATCATTCATCATAAACCATGAAATAGAGAATTTACTTAAAAGACAAAGATTGTTTTGTAAAAGTGCAATAAATCAATTATATACAAGATATAAACTCATAAAATAAATAAGCTTTCTTCATCTATATTCAATCCGAAAAGTATACTAATCTATTGACCTACAAATGCTTGCATCATTTATTTATGTCTTCAATTCAAAATAAATAAAAGGAAAAGATCAGGTAGCGTGATTCCAACTTACTAGCTGTGTATCATCGGCATGATCTTTAAGAATTTCACTTGTTTGGGCCAGACAATCTTCTTCGTCTTCAGTATCAGTATTGCTTATATTTTGAGGCAGAGGGGTATAACCTTTTCCAGCGTGATGATCAGACATTGTTCTATACAAGACACTGTAAATTCAAATTTAATCAAGTACTTGTATATGTATGAATAAATATACGATATTTTACGTCTGTTATTTCATCATCGTGACACCATTCAGTATAAAGTATTGATAAAGAACGAACATAGCCAGAATCGATAGCATTAAAATTACAGAGTACCAATAGTTAAATGTAAAGTGTTAATGTCCCCGATTCTATTCTCGTACGAGCGTATTAATTACACCATGTAATCTTTCAGATCAACTTTATACAATTTGTGTTGTATTAAGTTTCAAATAAAATTAAATTCTAGACGATTTAACATGTTTCAAAGGTATAATTTTTTATTGCTACATATGTATGTATGGACAAGATAGATATATATGTTTGAATACATTTTGAATATATGCGTATATAGTGTGTATGGAACTTAAACAGCGGGGTCTTGATTTATACGTAAAAAAAAGAAAAAAATATTGTCAGGAAACGTCTCGTTACAGAATTATGAACAAATATTTATCTATGAAATGACGCATTATATCAATAGAGCACACAAAAGGATTTGTGTTTATTTGATCTGTGTACATTCTTTGATAGCCTTAGTTATATTTTAACCTTCTGCCTACTGTGCCGGAGTCTTTTTTGACCCGTGTTGAGAGCTACTCGAATGCAATAACGCACACAGTGATGGGAGCTGCTTGTGTTAGTAGCTGAAACCTGATCGCACCAAACACTAAGTGGCTAACACGTGTCTACCAAAGTTCCGAAGTGACGAAGATTGAAAAGAAAGAAATCAGATTTTGGTAACGCTTTGAGGAGGAAAGACGTGTGCAGCAAATAAAAGCAATTATTATTTTTGTTCTTTTTATTACTTTTTTCCGTTGTTTCTATTTGTTGACAAAATGTTCTCATTGCCAACGAGTAATATTTCTTTGTCTTCTTTCGCTGAATAGACGTTGCACACAGTAAACAATCATCAGACAACGGAAGTGTATCAAATAATGACGCTGAACCCGAAATGTAAGATTCCGAAGTTGAAATGTAAGACAATGTATCAGAAACTGTTGATAATATAGTTCCAGAAAACCAGGAATTTTGACGTAATTGGCAATGTATTGGATCTAGCAAGGATACAGCGATTGTCTCTTGTCAATATATAAATATAAATAAATATAACTTTATTATTCATGCGATTATTATTTGTTTCTATATGCTCCTACATGTTCCTATACGAGTCAGGTGTCTGTCACTGTGTTGGTATAATATTGGTGAAGATCTCGGTCTCTAGTGACCGTCATTCTGTTAGTATAGTATCGGTGAGCTGCTCGAGTGATCCAAATATGATTCAGTGTGAGTCAGAAATGACCCCAGCACAGGACTGCGAGCTTCAGGCTTCTGAGGGTTAAAACCACAAACGCAATGAAACATATTTAGAACTCGTTTAGACATAAAATAGCAATCAAGTGAATCACCATAAATGATTTTCTATAAAAGAATTAGTTTCTCATCTTCTATAATTACAATCATTTCTCTCATAACCCCCGAAGCAAAACAAATTGTAAAGTTTGATATTATTTCTTCTATATTTTGTATAAAATTAAATATATTCTTACTGAATTCAACTGTAATAACTCAATAATTTCAAGATTCGAAACGATGACTTATACTTGCATCAATACGTGTCGTGCAGAGATGAGAAGTTCCCCTAAAAGAATGTGAGTCTGGTTGGTTATTTCCAATCCACTCTTAAATTTAATACCTATTGGCTGAGAGTGTCACGTAAAATCTAGTGGGTCGGTTACTGAGAGAAGAAACTGCTTCCTTGCATGGGACTTTTCATTTTTGTACGTGCATACAGCTACATACAACTGAAAATATACAATTTGCAATTCGTCAGTAGATGGTACTAAAGGTGAAATTTCTGTAGCGACTACTTTCATGTGTAATGTAAGGTTATAAAGGATATAGAAGGTGGAGTGTATTTCGTCTCGGAGTCACCACCAGATTCATCAATAGGGCTGATGCCGGCTCTAACCTCAGACGCTCCGTTTATTAGGAACTTCTAGCTTGGCCCAAGAAACGGCACCCATCCTAGAGGTGTTCCGTAAGTTGCACGCTTAATCTAAAGATCCGTAGCGAAGCGGCATTCACTTACCATTTGTACTATCCGTGTCTTTGGAACTGGTATACTAAGGAAGGGCTGAATGTGCTAACCACTAGAAGCATTAAAATACTAGCGTCGTGTAGCGGTGAAACGATAGAACTAATTTATATTGTTGTCCTTGTCTACCGCGTCTATATGTCTGTCCTTATCGCACGCAAGTGTCCTCTAATGCAGCTAGACAAGGAAAGCAATAGTGTGCGACAAAAATAACCCTCGATCTATTGAAAAAAAAAATTCAACTTTTTACAGACACGTTTTTCTAGAACAAAACACACATAGAATGAAAGCGGGGAGCCTAATTTTAAGGAAGCATATAAAAAAGTTCGCAAATTATTCCTCTTAATTAGGTTTTTCTCTTAATTAATGCGAACTTTCATAATATGGACATGGTGGCGCCATCTAGCGGCAACTCGCTGGTACTAATTAATTATAAAAATACTTATTTCTGCATTTTACGGGTCAAGTGGGGTATAAAAAGAAAGCCCAGAGTCTAATTAGAGTAATACAATCACAAAAGTTCACAATTCATTTCGCTAAATTAGGTTTTTTCGCAAATGAAAGTGTCTCTGTTTTACGGGGTAAGAAACACTAGCGCCGCGTTGTGGCAGACCGGTGAAACTAAACGTTCTATAATCATATAAGGGGAATAATTAATTTTAATTTTTCACGCTATTAATTTGCACTCCACGAGCACATATTTCAAAGATAATGCTATCAGTTGCGTTCGCCAATAAATCTGAATGTAATATTCACTATAGTTCGCGCGAAATTATGCACTCACTACTGGCACTACTACTAACGTAAACGAAATTGAAACATTCTTTATATAAGTAAATTTTACTTAAACAAGACATAAAACGCAAGCCTGGGGTCTCTAACATCGGTGACGCAACCATAAGAGTTCACAAATGATTGTTCTTAATTAATTTCTTCTTGTAATTTGTGGAAAAATGTCACCTGTCATTGTTTAAAAGCAATGGTGGCGCCATCTATTTATAACTTAATGGCACTAAAAACCAGAATTTTTTACTTTTAGTACCACCTAGTTATCAATAGATGGCGCTACATGCCACTTTTCACTACGTCAATGTAACGGTGGCGTTGTGGCAGACCGATGGTTTAGTTCCACCGGTCTGCCACAACGCGGCGCTAGTGTTTCTTACCCTGCAAAATAGAGAAATTTTCATTTGCGAAAAAACCTAATTTAGCAAAATGAATTGTGAACTTTTGTGATTGTATTACTCTAATTAGACTCTTGGCTTTCTTTTCATACCCCACTTGACCCGTAAAATGCAGAAATAAGTATTTTTATAATTAATTAGTGAGTTGCCGCTAGATGGCGCCACCATGTCCATATTATGAAAGTTCGCATTAATTAAGAGAAAAACCTAATTAAGAGGAGTAATTTGCAAACTTTTTTATATCCTTCCTTAGAATTAGGCACCCTGCTTTCATTCTATGTGTGTTTTGTTCTAGGAAAACGTGTCTGTAAAAAGTTGAACTTTTTTTTAATAGATCGAGAGATGTTTTTGTCGCACACTATTGCTTTCCTTGTCTAGCGTCATTTGAGGGCACTAGCGTGCGACAAGGATAGACATATTCGCGCGGTGGACAAGGACAACAATATAAATCAGTTCCAGCACCTATCCTAAGGGTAATCTACACGATGTATGCTTAATACTCTTACTGAATTAGTGTCAGCTAATCATCCAAAGTAGCATCTTGCATCAAAATTCTAAGATTATTCACTAATGAAAAATTATATCTATTTCATGCATATAATATTTGCGTATAATTCTGTAATAAAGCATTTCCCAACAAACTTTATTTTCTTTTTTATGTGTAGATTAAACTCTCGCAGTTTGGAAGCTCGGAACACTCTGTATATGTAAATTTTATTATATTTATTATCCATGAATAATCACAAGAAATAATAAATGTATAGATATTAATATGCAATTGTAGTATTATTTTCAAGAATTCGTAGTACAAACATTAATAAAAAATTATTAAAAGTAGAAATTTTTCTACATAAAACAGATATCGAATTTTATCGTACAAACATTTTAGGGAAAATATGTAAATTATGTGTTTATCATATTAGATTCCGCAACACTTTATTAAAAATATAATTTATAAAATATAATATATATAAAATTTTATAATTTTGTATGGTCACTTATAATCTGGTCAACAGATTCCCAAGTGTGTTTTACATTTTCTAAAAAATACTCTCTTCTGTTCTCCCTTCAATCACGCATCTCTTCTTAAAGAAGGAAGAGGAACTCACACAGGAATGAGTAAGTTCTGTTTATCGTTTAGACTTTCCTTGGTGAGATTAAGAAATGTTAAGGGTCCGTCGATGTTGTACCGTATTTGAGAAATGGTAAAATTTACAACAGGATAATGGAAAATAAGCTGAACTTCAGAAAATAACGTACGACCGATGGACTCTCAAAAATAGCCTTTATAGATCCCTGTCATAGATCTGTCTCTCCGACGATCTGCATAGAATGGGGTCAATCATCTAACAATTATTGAATATAAGATAAATCGATAGATTCATACGACTCATGGGTGTCCTGTATAATCATGCAGTTATGTGTATATCGAATTTAAATCAATCAGATATGTATGTATCGAATTTAATGTATTTGAAAATTAGCTATGTTACTTCGAGATAGTTTATCTGAATAAACTAATGAGATATTTGAACTATTTTATTATTTAACTATTGTATATAATAATAAATATCATGTTTAAAATATACATATATTCTGTTTCTAATTTTTCTATAAATGAAAAGAGATATATATACAATTTTTGCATCTAAAATCTATCATTATGTTATAATGCTTGTTTGTAAAGCAATAATAACTCTGACTTGTATTCTTTATCCAAAGAATGAAATTTACGTTTGTTCTTCTTTAATTTTAATTTTTGTGGCGTAATAAAAATCATCTTTAATTTCTTTCATAACAGTTCCCAACGTATTTCCCAAATAATCACATTAAATGTGACATTAAACAGATAAATAAAAAAAAAATCATTTACTAACAAAAACTTTTCTTTCATAACAGTTCCCAACGTATTTCCCAAATAATCACTTTAAATGTGACATTAAATACGTAAATAAAAAAAATTATTTACTGAACTAACGAAAAATTTATTATTAACCAAAATAGTTTAATGTATTATACTATATACATATAATAATACTGTATATATAATAATATAAAATTGCTATGATTTGAAAATTATAAACAGAACAATTGAATATTGTTGTTTTGATGTGTTTGTAATATCTGTTGAATATTGTATACAATGATGTATTATATCACAGACAAGATGAGCTTATACTATATAAAATAATATACGCTAGAGCAGCTGCTGTGATTTCGAAATTATAAACAGAATAGCTGACATCGTATTATCAGGCAATAATATTTGTTGAATATTATTATCAAAAATATAATACAACTGAAAGTAAACGTCGAAATAAGGTAAGAAATAGCCAATAGTTATTTCTTTTTATTCAAATATTTTATTCAGCGGTTAATTTGAATAAACAACAATACAATTTTAAACGCAAGACAAATTAATAAAGAAAAATTTTAGAGATGGCTATGCAATATTCGTATGACCCGTACCCAATGCATGTGAAGATTCTACAACAACAAACATGGTGTACGTTTGCACAGATGTGGAATTTTATCAAAAACAACGCCTATTCTAAGTTTGATCATCTCACAAAAGAGGAAATAATACATGAGATTAGATTTCTTAAGACAACAATACCAATATTTTCGAGAACACATAGATTTCCTGATAATAATTTGTATGTTCATGTAGATAATATTTTAATTAAAACTGCCTTGGATAAAATAGTCTTGAGTGAGACTCAAGAAGCGTATATTTCGTCATTTTTGCTATTATCTACTTACTTTGTGGCAGATTCCAGTGATAAAGAAAAAATTCTAGTTTACGATCGTGAGAAGTTTGAATCTACTTACAGACTAACTTGGAAGAGACATTAATTTAATATTATTATTATTTAAAATATTAAATACATTTATACTAAATAATGTTTATATATTTATATTAATAATAAATTAAAATAAAAATGAAATAATTTTTGTACTCTTTTATCCCCTCCTTTACAGAAAAAATATGTATATATATTAAAACATTTATATGTTAAGTTTAATTATTGTATTGTAAATGCTTTTGATAAATCAATGTAAATACTAGAGTTAGTAAAGTAAAAGATTAAAAACACGAGATACAAAATAACATTTCCAAGAAGTTTATTTTTTTATACTACTACATAAATATATTATTCATTTAAACTTAAGTCACTTTTAGTTAAGAATCTATAACACATCTGTCATGTCACAATTTTTTTTCATATGTATATATGTATATATATATTTATTTATTTTATTATGCTCTCTATTAAATAAATATACTTGTATTTATTCATTTATCTATTACTGTTTGTTCTTAATTTTTATACACATATAAGTTTTTAACATTCTATTTCCAATATTGAAACGTATAAACATCTATTGATAAAGAAATGTATAAATATTTAATTAATGTTTAATTAAATTGTATAATTTGCTAAAAAGTATATATGAACTATAAAGTATAATGTAAAACATATGTGAACTTTCAATTGGAAATGTAATGTAATCACACAATAATATTTAGTTGTGTATATTAATATTTTTCACATATTTACACAAATGTACGATTTATTTATTTTCATAAACTATTGGCACAATTTAAAGCTATAATATAAAATAATTTGAAATATAACATTTTGTAATACTCAGTTTCTCATTCAATTAAAATTTTTAATTTTTGCAAATGTTATGTTTCTACTTATACACTAACCTTATTAATATAAAATTAATATTTAAAAGATATAGTAAAAAGGTACTAAATTGTGAAGAACATTTACAGTTACATTTCCACTTAATTTTTGTTTATAATAAAATTAAAGATAAGCAGAAATGAACTCTGTTTATCTTTTCTTTTATAAAATTCTATGTATAATTAAAGTAAAATAATATTCAGTGCCATGATATTAAGTAAGTATTGTATATAAAAATAGTTACAAAAATTTGATAATAAAATATTAATAACGTATTTTATTTTATTTAAATTATATTCTTTGAAAATGTTTTGTATTTAATCAATGTTTTGTATCAGCTATAAGACATTTTCATCTGAATACTTATATGACAACATGGCACTGATTCTAATAAAAATATGATTTATCATTAAAAATAGTTAACATTAGTTAACTGCTTTCAATTATAAACAGATAAATACATATTATATAACTGGTAACTAATTAACGAAATATTTTATAAGACAATTAATGTTGTCTGCTTAATTAAAGTTATTGACGTTCTAAATAAAATTTACAAATGATATTTATTATCTTAAAATATATGCATAAAATAAACTTTATGAAAGATACTCAGATACTTTAATACTACAATTGTTAAATGCACAATAAGGATTTAAAAATATATAAGTATATCGAGATCTGATTGATTTAAGTATGTGTATGTAATCTTGAGTAAATGTTTACATAAAATTTGTTTAGTAATAAATTAATTATTACGATATAATTTATGAAAGAAAACATTTAAAAAATATTTAATGGTCGTTTTAAATATTTATAAGAAAATGGAAGCTTGTGTTTTATAACACACAATATTCTTTGGTTTAATTATTATAAAAGAAATAAGTAGTCAAATTTTTATTATCATCACAGTAGAATAAATTTTTGGTAGAAAATGGACTATTTATGCGGAATGCAAAAGAACTACAAATATTGCATGTTTCTTAATCTCTAATTATAAAATAAATTCTTTCAATATATAATCTAATTTAGGATATCTTGTGACTAATATTGTTAATGCTGTTTATATGACATATGCATTATGATTAATATTGTTAATGCCATTTGCACAAACATACATTACACAATAGCCAAATAAATGTTATTTCTAACATTTTTTGCAAGTTTAAATAATTCTATTGATTATTAATAATTACCATTAATACTAGAACATCAATAGACATTCAATAAACCTCTGTTTTGTAAGGAATCTTTTAAAGTTTGAAACAATTGTAACTGCTGTTCTGGTTTTAAGCTATAAACCTGCACATAAAATAATTTCAAATGTACAACAAATATTTAGAACAAACTACATATTATATATAATGTTATACTATACATATATATTGTTAATATAATAAATAAATTAAATTATATTTTTATTTATAAAAATAATATATATTTGTGTTAATGAGAAATTTTTATTTTGTATATATAATTTTACGATTTAATTTTTAATTACGCTTATATTCAATTGAAATATTAAAAAAAAAATACTATTAAATAAACCTATATAATAATATTAATTAAACCTGTATAATAATATAATTTTCTTAATAATTGGAATCTTATATTCAAAATAATAAAATAATAAAAGTGATCGAAAATTTAATATTTACCTGCTGCAGAAGTTTTTGAGGTGAAGAAGTTTGAATAAATGAAGATATATAAACATTTACAAATGTTGCCATTAAATACTGACAGTCAAATCTATCCATTATTCCTCCATGACCAGGAATAACATCTCCAAAGTCCTGTGGTGACATATGAAATGAAGTTATTATATTTGTTGTTACAAAAAATAAATAAATAAAAGTAACTTAGTAAATTACCTTAATTTTGAATGCTCTTTTAAAACCACTAGCAAAGAAACCTCCAAATGGTCCAATTACGGAACTAAATACTGACATTGATAATGAATGAAGTAAAAATGGATAGAGAGTTATGGTGGACTTCCCACTAAACTATAAAAAGAATTATATTATTAATTTCATATACAAAAATTGTTATTTTACTCTAGGAATATATTACCATCTTCCATACAATTTGCAAACTATTAGGTAAAGTATATTCTTGAAGTTGGAACAAAGGAGATGGTTCACAATCCATAGTCATTTGTCCTAAAATTTCACTATATTCTATGGGACAAACAAAGTAACGATACTGACACATGAAGTAAGATATCTGAAATATATTTTATAAAATTTATATGTTTAAAATATTTAATAATACATAATATTCAATTTAAAATTTCAAATATAAATTTACCAGTAAACTAAGCAAGACTGTTGAAATACCACCACCTATAAAGCCTTCCCAAGTCTTTTTTGGTGATAATTTAATCAAAGGTGTCTTACCAAAGAAGAAACCAAACATGTATGCCATTACATCATTTATTACTATCATACTGACTGGAACAATGAACCTGTGCCAAATTATTATATATTAATATATATAAAATAATTACTAGACATAAAGAAGATATTATCTTATGCTGACTTACCATATCAAGCCTTCAAAAATATTTTTAATTATAAGATAACTTTGTGTAACAACAATAAGTAGAGCAACATGAGTCCAAGCGAATAAAGAAAATTGTTTCATATAATACTTTTTTACAAGTGACAATACAAACCATACAAAACCAACGATATATAGACAAAATGAAATGAAACGATGATAGGTAACAAGTACGCGTAAGTATTCCTGTAAATAACAAAAATATTGTTAATTTTTAATTTAAATATAGATATATTAATTTTAAATTATTACTATTAAATTATTCGTTTATAATGTACATAAAATGACATTAGTATAATACATAATTAATTTAAAATTTAAATTTATATGGGAAACCTTACAAAAGAGAACTGGAAACCATATATAAAGTATATAAAGATAATGCTTCAGGAAGCTTTATTTATTGATTTTATGTCAACGCTAGATGTATCCATAAAAATTCAAATTAAATTTAACTATACATTGATAAAGATATGTTATACTTACTGTACGGTTAATTACTACAGCAAAATAGTCCATTAAATTTTCTCCATAAAAGAAATAATTAGAAGTAATTAAAAAATACCATGATAAAGATCTGAACCATGGTAAACCATGAATTCTGTAAACTGCATACCCAATGTTAATGATTTCTTGGAAACATTTTACTTGTACAATTAATGTCTGAAAAACAATGGAAAAGAGATACCTCATAAAATAAACACAAGAAAATTAGTCTTTCTAGAAAAGAAATATATATTTATGGAACTAGTATCTTAAACTTACTGTAGCCATCAATGCTAACGGTCCAATATAAATAATACCACAAAATCCAGCAATCATAAACAAGGTAAAAATACTTCTGATCACCCAATTTTTCCAGCTACAAAAAAACCTCGCTTTTAAAATTCGGATGTTATGTGTTAATATTGTATATTAATATTTCAAACTTGTATGTTACTATTTAAGACATATATTGGATAAATTATTATATCAAAAAAATTTTACCGATCGGATAAGCCAGAAAGTGCTGAATCCAAAATATGAGGAGTATGATCTGTTCCTTGTGGTATAGCTTTAGCCAATTCCTCAACTTCCTTTGCATCATCTTCAGATTCCACATCTTCTTTCTGTAAGACACATAATTCAAATCATTTGTTAATAATTATTGAGAAATATAATATTATAATAGGAAACATTGGAAAACATCTACAATATCATTCTTCATTAAAATTAAGAATGCTATAATTTTAAAATTACTTTCATAACTATACTTAAATCATTCTTAAATAATCAGCCATTCCAAATTTCTAAATAATCTTTCAATTAATAGAAAGCATATTAAAAATTGTTTCTCAAAAAGCCATAGTTTCTACCATTAGATAATAAAAACAACCATATAAAAAAAGAACATTTAATTTAATAAAATGTGTTATGTGATTCATATACAATGTATATGAAGAACTATGTATTAATCCAATATCACTTATAAAAGATTAATAGTTACACAACAAGAAATTCTATATAAAATGAATGTTCTCACATACTTATGATACATGGAATTATTTTTACTATTTCCTGATTTGCAGATCATAAATTAAAGAAATTAAAATGTCATGATTTATTTTCATTAAATATGAGACTTGTGTACATATGTTTCATGTACTTTTTATGTATTCTTTCTTTCATTGGAATGTGCTACTATCATTAGCATAGAAAGAGCTTCTAACTCTTATTTATTAATAGATTAATCTAAACATGATGCAATATAAAAAGAAAAAAGAAGTTCAATAAATGGTTATATAGGATGCACGCTGAAATGTACCAATACATAGTAGCTGTCATAGTCATCATTCAATTTTGTTTAATCTATATATACTATGAAAAGGAAAGGTCAATTCGCTATCAATGAAGCTTAACAATCGACGATATTAATCGATTGAACATTGAAAAAATATTGCCTATTAAAATAAAAAACTTTAAAAACTAAACTTTCATATATGTATATTATGTATACAAATATATATATACACATTGTATGTATATATTTACCTGATCATCGCTAACATCCCGCGTTTCGACCGTATCGCCGATTCTTCTTTTGCGAATTTCCGACATCTTTCTTTTTTCCACACACTTAAGGATTCGTTATTTTTGTGTGGGTGCAAAAAAGTCAAAATAAAAAACAGCTCTGTAACCACTGATTCGTGCAATGTAATTGCATATTTACATGTTTAAATATTTAATTGTTAGGAGCGGATGTGACAAGCAAACGCCTATCACATTTGCGCAAATCAAACTGACAGGTTAGCGCAGGGCACGATCATCGTCGGCGCTCGGCTCTGTCTTCGGGTCTCCTCGGCAAATCAATAATAAAAAAAGTAAATAAAACCTGACACTTCGCTCGGAATATCCGTCCGAAGAGCTATGTTCGATCAAGCTGCGTCGCGCCAAAGATAAACACACTATTTCGTAAATGAAAGTTCATCGATTAAAAGTCTAAATTACAAATTAAGCAAATCGTAACGATTGTTAGCCTCAACAATAATTTAGGTATCGCTACCTAATGAAATGCAACAATGTTCAAAGCGTGTTTGTCTGCCATTGTACGAGCGACTACTTTTGAATGCTTTAATAATTAATTACAGAGTGATCACATTCGTCATTCGCGCAAATACAACTTGTGTATTTTTCGTTAAGAAAAAAATGTCTCTAACGATAGGTTAAATGGTACCACACTATTACGCGAAATACCAACCTCAAAGCATGAAATGTACAACGTGATGTGTTTGCATTTTGTTACAATGTGAAATTTTGTTGTATAAATTTTTGTTGAATCGAGAAATAAAAAGAAATATCATCAAGAAGGAACACCGTCGTTAAAGTTAATTAAGATATCAATCAGGACGATTGAGTATTGTCATTGGTGTCATATAATTTAAGTCATAAAGATCATCAACAATGACATTGCCTGGAATTGGAGTGTTCGGTACAGGGAGCATTGTTAGAATAATCATTCCCTTCTTAAGAGAGAAAGGCTTCAGAATTGAAGCTATATGGGGACGCACACTGGCAGAAGTGTCAGAGGTTGCAACTGATCTTGAGATACCGTTTCATACCAGTCGAATCGACGACGTACTCCTTAGAAAGGATGTTGATTTGATATTCATCATGTGCTCTCCGAGTTTGCACGCGCAGATTGCAGTGAAAGCATTAGGAATAGGAAAACACGTTGTGTGCGACAAACCGGCTGGTCTAAGTCAAAGTGAAGCCCTAAAGATGGTACGTGCTTCTCAGTATTATCCTTCCTTGATCAGCATTGTTAATCATAGTTTGAGATTTTTGCCAGCATTCGTTCATATGAAGAAAGCCTTGGAGGAAGGGTACTTGAACGGTCCCGTAAATGTAATAGAAGTTAGAGTACACATGGGCAGTTTACTGCATAATGGTTAGAATATTATCTTGCGTATGAAATTGTTAAATGTTGAACATTCAATTGTATAATCTTGTCTTTCATTGTAGGATATGATTGGTTGTGTGATGACACGATGGGAGGAGGAATTTTGGCACTAGTTGGAAGTCATGTGATCGATTTGATCTTTCACTTAATTGGCCAACGTGCCTCGAGAGTACATGCCGTGGTGCGAACTTTCATGCAAACTACGAAACATATAAACGGAATTAGGCATGTCACATCACCAGATTTTTGCAGTTTTCAAATGGAGTTAAGCGGCGGCACGTTAGTGACAGCAACATTGAGTAACCACTTACAGGGACAACTATCTCAGGAAGTATTGATATGTGGAGGTGGTAATCATCTTCTGGCACGTGGTGGAGATTTACACGGTTGTCGTAATGGGCAAGAAGAGATGTTGTATCACGATACAGACGATTTGCAAGATATAACATTCCCGATCGCTGACTCTATACCAAGACCATATATCAAAGGATTAAGGAAAATGATTGCTGCACTAAGAGAAGCTTTTCAATCTGTTGAAGATAAGAAAGGTTGGATAAAGGAACCGGTATTCTCTGCATCGTCATTCGAGGATGGTTTATATGTACAAGCAGTTATTGACGCGTTGCGACAGAGTAACAAACGACGAGAATGGGTAAAAGTTAATATCCTGACAGAAGAACCAGATCCAAATCCTTTGTTAAGTGCAGCTGTTAGAGCTACAGCTATATCGATATAGAAATGGACATTCGAAAATTCCGAAATTAAGTGAAAATTTTGTTATTGCATTGACGAAAAACAGTATAGTAACGAACAAAATCATATTTAATATTTTATAAATGTATAGTAATTATTTACAAGGCAGCTCAAAACAATTTGACACAAATAATTGAACTATGAACATCGTTTAGTACAAAAACAGTGTAAATATGTGCATGTGTATGTACAATATGTACAATTTTGGAAAAGTTATAATATTATTTATATACTTCTGTAGAGGCGTCTAACTTATGAATAATATTTATCAAAAAGTAGATCGTAACAATATTTATTTATACATTAATTAAACTATTTATATTTGTCTAATTAAGCAATATAGAGTAATAAATTATATTGTAAATAACAATTTTTTATTTTTAATAATTTATTATATGTTATTGCTTATTTTATATTTCACACAATGCGATACTTTGTGAGCAATTAAATTGTGAATATGATATATGCAGTTTGTAATAAAATAACGATTTTTAAAAATTTAAAGCATTAATGTTATTTTTTGAAAAATTCAGAAGCAGAATACGAAAGTTTATAAAAGCTGTACATTATATGAAGTATACATTGCAAATGTACGGGATGCTCATAAGTTCGAAAATTTTAAAATGTATATTAACAAACGCAACTTTTAAACAATTGTATATACGTACAATTTCATGTCTATAAAATAGTTATATATGTTTATTTCTGAACTTGATAAAAAAAACAGCTGATTAATTTTTTCCTGTATAATGAAATGTAAATTTAAGCTTGTGGTCAAATTCAGCTTGTTTTCTTTCATTGTTTGCAATTTTATTTTTTCATATTACCTAAAATGAATACTCTATGATACGTTCAATGTTATAAAATTATGTATGTACTAATTCTAATAATCTTAAAAGTTCAAATATAAATTTAAGCTTACATAAAATCTTATACAATTTCATAGATTAATTATTTATTATGTAAATTGATTTAACTTGTTATGTATAGAATTTGCATATTATTTGTATTTGACAAATTGTAATTAAGAAGATGAGCAATATATACCAGTTAGTACAATTAATAGCATGTATTCACGTAAACTGGATAATTTAAATTAATTTTCCATCTCAAAATTTGTAGAACTATAATTAATTCTGAAATTGCCAAGAAATATTTTTGAATTTTCCACGAAATATTTGAAAAATAATCAACTTATGTTTTATTTATTCTTTGCTTATTAAATTTGTTACTTTTTTTATCAGAATTGAAGTTTATAAATTACAGTAAAATTTATGGATACTCTTTGTCTAAATATACATTCTATTTTTGTAAGTCACATGTACATTTTTGCGTGTTACTTGATTCACATAGTACGTGAATAAAACGTGTAATTGAACCTCGTTTAATGATCGAAATATTTGTTTGTTCGAAGCACAGTAATCCTAGGAAAAAACGCAAAGGTAAATGACAATTCTTTTTTTTAAATTATGTAATTAGTATTTACTTGAAAGAATAAATTTGTTTTCCTACATTTTTATAGGTTGTTACGAAATACGTTTGCTATGGAAACAAACTTATTCTTTAAAGACAATTATTTATTATAAATATGTCCTCATTTTAAAGTAATATGAGCTTATGAAGATAAACGTAATTTAATAATAATAAAAATTTTACAAATTTTACAACAATCTAGTCAAATACTTTTTTCATTCATGCTGTCTTTATGCTCAGTTGCATTAATTTTCGTAATAATTTATAATATTTTAGTTTATTGGAATTTTATATATATATATACATATGTTATAAGAAAATTATTCCTATAAAGTATTATTCCTATTGTATTGTATTTATGCTTCATTCAAAAAATTTAAGTGTTTATATGTTCATTGTGCTACATGTAGTATAAATAATAACAATCATAAACATATGCTGTTATAAATAATTATAACAATAATTATGTTACAATTATAACAATATTTATACTCGAATAATTGTCATCAATAACTAGTGTAATATTTAATGCTGATATTGATGGTATTTACATTATAATTTCAACACTATAATGCTTTATATTTCATTCACATTTGTTTTAAATATCCATGTTTTTAATAAAGTGAATGGATAAAGTAATAAAGTGAACGTATGAAATACCCATAAAAAACAATGAATATTGGAATAAACATGGTAATTAGAAATTTTTTATAGGGTATCGTATTATCAAATGATTACACATTGGTATTTGCGTACATTAGTCAAGCAATACATTCATACTCAATATTGTTTCTATAAAAAAATGACTTCTTTGCTGGTTCCTCCGGAATCAATACGAGGAATGACATGTTTAGATCGTACTGCATTCACAGTCACAGTGGAATTACCATTTTTAAAAATTTGTGGTACAACGCTGTCAAAAACAATACCTGTTATAAAGAAATATCTTTTTAAGAAAAGAAATTTCAAATCAGTTCAGAGAGAAAATGATGAAACTGTTATATATTTGAATCCAATGTTAATAAAAACATTTGAGGATTTTACAGAAAATGAAAAAGAACAATTACTGGAAATGTACGAGGATTTTGGAACAACAAAACTAATTTTGAAATATGATAACTGGGCATCTTACGAGATATTAAGAGCCATTTTACCTAAAGAAATTGATGTCCCAACTTCATATAGCATAATTGGCCATATCCTGCATTTAAATCTGCGTGATATGCACTTACCATATAAAACTATTATTGGCCAAGTTTATCTTGATACAATTCCAAATATTCGAACAGTTTTGAACAAAATAAATATGATCGATACAACATTCAGAAACTTTACTATGGAAATCCTTGCAGGTGATGAAAATACTATCACTACTGTAAAGGAGAATGGTTATACATATGAGTTGGATTTCTCTAAAGTTTATTGGAATCCCAGATTAAGTACAGAACATGAAACTGTTGTAATGTATATGAAATCTAATGATGTTTTATATGATGTATTTGCTGGAATTGGACCATTTGCCATTCCTGCTGCTCGTAAAGGAATTAAAGTATTTGCAAATGACCTAAATCCAGAGTCTTATAAATGGCTACAAAAAAATGTCGTCATTAATAAAGTTCAAAAGAATATTCGATGTTTTAATATGGATGGCAGAGACTTTTTGAAAACCATTTTTAAAGCTGATATTTTAAATAGGCGAGCTGCTAACAAAGCTGGCATGGAACATATAGTAATGAATTTACCAGCGCTTGCTGTTGAATTCCTAGATGTATTTTTTGATTTTTTTGATAAAAATGAGATCAAACAAATGTGTTGTCAACCGCCAACTATTCACTTATATTGTTTTGTAAAAACAAATAAAGGAGAAGATGCTTGCAAGCTGGGACAATTACTGATAGAACAGAAACTAGGTTGCAAATTAAGTTCTGATTCTTTAATTGAATTACATTTTGTCAGAAATGTTTCTTTGAACAAAGATATGATACGTGTATCATTTTTATTAACTGAAAATATATTAAAAGACGAGGAGCCAGCAATGAAGAGATTAAAAACAGAAAATACTGTTGATGCACTAAGTGATAATATTACAGAGAATAATGGGGAAGAACAAAGGACTCCAAAAGAAACAAACGAGCAAAAATGTGTTTAAAGTAGCAACAGTTCGTAGTGTTAAGCTGAAAGCAAAAGCACAAAAAGTGTTAACCAATTTAAAAAAAGTAAGTGAATTCTTAGAGTATATTTAAACATAAATAATGAATGCAGATACATATATGTATATGTATGTGTATATGTATTTGCATCATAGACAGATATATTTTATTATTTAGATTTCCATGATTTATATATATGTATATGTATATGATATAAAAATATAAAAATATAAACAAATATATAAAATATGCAATTTCTTATATAAGTTTTCTTTATTTTAATAGCTGCATTTGAAAGAAAATAAAACAGCTAAAGGAAATAAAACATTGCAAATTAATCAACAGCTTCAAGAATTGCAAAAGGAAATACATCAGTCCAAATCAAAAATGAAAGTAGTTAATACAAAACAAGGAAAGAAGAAGAAAGCACAGACTACAGCACCAGTACAAAATGATGCAACAACTTCTTTGGTAGAGAAAATGCAAATTTGATGAATGTACTTAATTTAGTATTCAAAATGTACATAATATATTGTATTTTGTTAATCAAAATCTTTAATAATATTCATTCATTTTGTACATTGTGAAAATATTGTTACATACATTATGTAAGCTTTCATTAAGTAATTTTATATTAAATAAAGATATTTAAAAGTACAAATCTAATGGGCTAATAACTTATTTCTTATCACCTAATTTTTATCTTATTTATCTTCCTATAAATGTGTATAGGAGAATTACAGTGTACTAAAACTTTATTTGTTTAATGATAATATAGCTTATTATAGCACTATATTAAATGAAGAATTTTTGAAATCTAGCAGATACTCTTGACAGTTATTTATATGAATCTATTTGGTGTGCACAGGAAACTATTCATGATGGAGACTGTCTGTACTGCTGGTTTGATTATAATAGGAGATGAAATTTTACGTGGCCAAGTTATAGATACAAATACATCATATCTGGCAAAGAGATTGCGAGCTTCTGGCATTAAACTTCGAAAAATAACAGTGATTCCTGATATTGTGTGTATTATTTTATTAGTATTTTAGTTATAGTTAGTTATTCATTATATCTAATCATTGCTTTAAAAATGTCAAGGAATTATATATATATATTTCGTTTACTTTATTTCTAATTGTAATAAAATATTAGGCAACATACGTGTTTATATTCTTATTGAAATCTAAATTCATCTCACTACGTGTAATGTAGCCTTTTGTGTTAGGTAGATGAAATCGCAAAGACCGTACTTGAGGCATCTAAAGAATATTCTGTTGTATTTACATCTGGTGGTGTTGGGCCTACACACGACGATGTAACATACGAAGCTGTTGCCAAAGGTCTAGGTTTACAGCTTGAACAACACGAAGAATTAGTTGATATTTGTGTAAATCTTTTTCCCAACAATAAAGAAGCTTTGCGTCTTAGTATTGTACCAAAACCCTGTGAGCTTATTCCTGTTTATTCACCAAGTAAGTAAATCTTGTTTAATACAGAAAAATTCCTATATTGTCATAATCAAAAGACTAATGAATGGAAAATTAACCAAAAACAAGCTTTCGAAATTACTGCAAATATCAAAAAATTATATTAGTCATATATTAATAATTAATTTATTTATGGACAAAGTTTGAGCAATAAAATTAACTATATGAAATAATTTCTAGAAAAATTTGCTATTGTAAAAGCAAAGAACGTGTACATATTACCAGGCTCTCCAAAATATTTTGAACTTGCTGTTGATATGATCATACCTCAATTAAAAGGAAATACACCTTTGCATTTCGAAGAAATAGATGTTAATTTAAATGAATTATCATTAGTTAGAATTTTGAATGAACATGCAGAATATTGGAAAGACAGAGTTAATATTGGTAGTTATCCACAAATAACACCCGAATGCTTTACGAGAGTTACGTTGGAAGGGAAGAAAGAAGATGTTCTGGAAGCAAAAGGCAAACTTCTATATTCATTGCCAATTCAAAAAATTCGGAATCTAAAAAATGGATTTAGCTATTATCACGTGAAACCTGTTCTTGAAGATACTGAAAATGAAGTGCATATAAAATATACCATGGATGTTTTGCAACAATGTTATAAAACGTAAGTATACTGAACTAAAATTGTGATACAAGTAACTATACGTAAGATAAATCTAATATATTTTTATCTCGTAAATGTGCATCTCAAAGATATAAACCAGAAGAGATTTTTATAAGTTTTAATGGAGGGAAGGATTGCACAGTGGTTTTACATCTAACTGCCTGCATCGCGAAGTTACAAAATATTTCCTCATTATTATGTTTATATGTGACGGCGGAACCATTTCCAGAAGTACGTTTAAATTAAAAATTATTAAATATATTCTTGACTCTTATATGTATTAAGTGTAAGATCATATTATTCTACAATACATGAGATTCAAATTTAAATTCTAGTAGAAGCAAATTTTTAATTTATTTTCTTTTTTTCCAATTGTTTAATGTAGCATCAACGGCGGATTTATGTAACAAATCATTCTTTATATATAAGTATATTACATTTCTCTTTTTATATATTTTATTAAATTATACGTTGGAAGCAAATTTTTTGTTCTTAAACAATAAATTGTTTTATATCATTGTAGTATCATAAATTTGTAGAACATATTTTAATTGATAATAATTTTAAACGGTTTTTAAATATTTTAAGGTGGATTCGTTTGTAGAAAGGGCGGCTCAGTACTATGGTTTAAAGCTAATAAAAAAGAAATGTCCTATGCGGCAGGCGTTATGTTCATTATTGAATGAGAAAGCGAATTTAAAAGCAAGTCTCATGGGAATGAGAAAAGGTGATCCTGGTGCGGAATATCTAGAAGCTTTCACACCAACTGATCCAAGTTGGCCGAATTTAATTCGTGTGAATCCTATCTTAAATTGGTCGTACGACCAAGTATGGAAATTTTTGTTAAAACATAATGTACCGTATTGTCCGTTATATGATGAAGGATATACGAGTTTAGGGACGAAGTCAACAACAGTACCAAATCCACGATTGAAAGATCCTAATAATTCATCGTTATATCGGCCAGCATATACTTTAACTGATGAGTCTGCAGAAAGACAAGGCAGAGTATAATTATTATTAAAAGAAAAAAAAAAAGAGAAACATAGTAAAAAATCTTACAATATTTTTGCATACTTTATGCTAATGCTTGAAGACTCATTGCAACTTACTGTAAAAAAGACAAAAGATATTTTACATCTTTCATCTAATATGAGATATTTTAATCTACTAGAATCTTTTTATCATATATTTTTAGAAACATACAATTTCTAAATTAAGTATTTCTAATTGTAATCTTTTAATTGTAATATAGCAAGTGTTCTTACGAAAGTATTAGAATGTAATTAAATTGATCATTTAATTACGATCATGATGGTGCAATTATTGTGTATTATCGGTGAAAATGTATTAGTACGTAAGAAAGTAAACAATAAAGCAAAAGCTTGATTTTAAATTACGAGAGAACTGATCTTATTATTTCTGAACGAAATTTTCATCCAGAGCCAGACAGAAGAAAATGTTTCATCCGAGTTTTGTTGAAATCTGTTTGCGTTGAAATACCATTTCAGTGGAGATCGACGAAGAAGGAACTGACGGAACAAAGTCAAGTTCAAAGGAGCATCCACCTTGATAAAATCGAAATCTTGATTGACGATTAGCGTGACTAGCTTCTATGACGTCGACACACGTTCCTGCTGACCCAGAGCAACTGGGGGATGATCCCCGGCTGATCCTCGTACGAAGCCAGCAAAGCTAACAGATTAGGGTTTCGTTGATCCAAGGGGGTAGAAGGAATGGTATAAAACTGCTGCCTGATCAGCCGTATCAAGGAGAGGGGCTGGCAGACGGTGTGACCGACATGTCCAACGACACTATTCATTGGGAGGCAAGATACCTACCAGCAGGGCCACCACGTTTGCTGGGATGGAATGTTCCTGCCGAAGAATTAGTCCATATACCGGAACATTGGCTGGTCTATCCCGAGCCGAACCCCTCCCTTCATTATTTATTAGCCCTGTTGTACATTCTTTTTACTTTCCTCGCTTTACTTGGGAATGGTTTGGTGATATGGATCTTTTGCGCGTAAGTTATTTCTTTTCTTTCTTTCAAACTTTTACTTTCTTTACAGTGTTTCTTATCACTGTACGTAGTCTTATCTTTCTCTTGTTTTAGGAGAAAATTACGCCGAATGCAATTTTTAATATATTTTTTTTTCTTTTTTAAGTGTTATTCATTTTTTTTTAATTCTGATATCTTTTCCTCATTTTCTCCATTCAAGTGCCAAATCACTGAGGACCCCCTCGAACATGTTCGTTGTGAATCTGGCGGTTTGTGACTTCTTCATGATGATCAAGACACCTATCTTTATATATAATTCCTTTAACACCGGTTTTGCACTGGGGAATTTAGGATGTCAAATATTCGCGGTCATCGGTTCCCTAACTGGAATTGCGGCCGGAATGACGAATGCAGCTATAGCATACGACAGATATAGGTATACAATCTCATTTACTTTTAAAAGGAAAATTTAACTAGTAAACTAGTTTGATATTATACATTAAACTGATGCAAGAAGAAAAGTTATTTAATTAGAAATTGATAGTGGAACCATTATCTGTAAATTTGTGAAAATTCATGCACATAAGTAAAAACTGAAACCCAGGTGGTTTTAAATTGTTCTACCTACTAAAATTGTCAAATAGATAATTAATTATTATAATTGCATATTTACTTGATTTCTTATCTACTGAAAAATAAATGTCACACCACATATTATACTTTAGAAGTTTGCATGTTATGTACATTCTATGAATTTTTGCACTGTCAAATTTCTCATAAATATGCAAAAGTCCACAGTCTAATTACTAAATAGTATTTTCATAAGAATCTTATTTCTCTATGATTGCTGTCAAATATTGGAATTATAAAATAAATGTAGCATAATTTGAAAAAGACAATCTAGTAGATTCTATGAACTACTGTGACGAGTTTCCACGTTTCATTCTAGTACAATTGCAAGGCCTCTGGATGGCAAGTTGTCGCGCGGACAAGTTATCCTGTTCATCGTCTTAATCTGGACGTACACCATACCATGGGCGTTGATGCCTGTAATGGGAGTGTGGGGACGTTTTGTACCGGAAGGCTTTCTCACCAGCTGCAGCTTTGATTATTTGACCGACTCGAACGAAATACGAATTTTCGTCGCCACCATCTTCACCTTCTCCTATTGCATCCCAATGACGTTTATAATCTATTACTATAGCCAGATCGTTAGCCACGTCGTGAATCACGAGAAGGCGCTCCGGGAACAGGCGAAGAAGATGAACGTTGACAGTTTACGGAGTAACGCGAACACAAATGCTCAAAGCGCTGAGATTCGTATAGCGAAGGTATTTAAAACAGCATCATCACAACATCTATTAAATACATTCCTACTCTATCTAAATATTAACATTACATTTTTGAGCAATTTTTCTTTTCCTCTTTCTTGGTTTTTTTCAACAATTTCAATTAATTAAATATGATCACTATAACATACTCCATCAAAATAATGTTTCCATGTTTCTGTAACGAAAGGTGAGGGCGATAAAGTTTGAATGTTATATGATCATGTTGCGTAATTGGTTCGTAATATAATCAATATTATTGACGGGTAAACTTTACAGACATAAAACAGTGCTCACTTTTTGTTGCCTCTTGACCTAGATATCGAGTATGACGTATTATAGAAATATAAGAAATATGGTTAATAACATTAATAATATAAAATATAAAACAATATTTAAAAAGCGGTAGTCAAGAAAGGATATACATTGTTTTATTTCGTGAATTAATCTACAATTATCATGCGTCGTTAATTTATGAAAGAATTCTTATGGGAAAATCTGTATGTTTGAATGGAAATAGCGATTGTAATCGTTTTGAGAAGATGTAACAGTCGTTTGATAACACGTTTGTTTTGTAATTAACTTATACCAGAATTACATTTAACTTACACTTGCCTGATATTTGTCATCGTTTAATTTGTGCGTTTGTTCGAAGGCTGCCATTACGATTTGTTTCCTATACATCTTCTCGTGGACTCCTTATGGTGTGATGGCAATGATTGGTGCGTTTGGCAATAGAGGGCTTCTGACACCTGGTGTTACGATGATACCTGCATGTACGTGTAAAGCTGTTGCTTGCTTGGACCCCTATGTATATGCTATAAGTCATCCAAAATACAGGTAAGTTGGTTTAACAAATTTGGGAAAAGGCTGTGCAGCTGCTAAATATTTCAAACATATTAATTAATTTCAATTTTCTTAAAATGAAACATGATACAACAGATAGAGTAATATAATAAATTGCCTAATAAAGAAAGCCCCCAAATGTTTTAAGCATATTAGTTGACCATAACTCTTTACAATCTACTTTTGTGTTGTAACTTTATAAACTTAAATTTTGCACTAATAGAATCAATTGCTACATTTTAGCGAATTCTCCTATTTACAACATTTTTATGTTTTCTATATATTTTACATTGAACATAGATGTTATGTTATATATTTGTATTGTATTTATATTGATAAATATTGTTTCATATTGAACATCATGCTATATTCATCGTCATTTAAATAGGTTGGAACTGCAGAAACGACTACCGTGGCTGGAATTACAAGAAAAGCCGATATCCGATTCGCAAAGCACTACAACTGAAACAGTAAATGCACCACCGGCCTCGAGCTAAATTTCCATCCGAACTGTTACTCTTTGGCAACAAAAGATAGCAATACACATATTTGGCTCTCGTTCGACACTTTGTTTGTTAAAGACTCGCGGACCTTGTATAGCGAAAGTAATAAAGCAATTTCCTGGCAAACGTACTTCCATACTTTTCCTCAATGTAATTTGCATATATGATGTACATACGTATTATATATGATATAGAAAAAAAATATATATATGCATATACACATATATTTTCGAAAAAAAAAAAAAAAAAAAAAATAAAGAAAATAAGCCGAGATAGTTTAAATCAATGTGTATATATATATGAGAGGAATGTTTCCTGTTACAATGAGAATTTTCATGTTGGCGTTGGGTACATGATTAATAATAAAAAAATATTCCCATTAAGGAACAAAAACTGGTAAATTACAACTTTATTCACTTTGTTACATACTACTCGCCTTACGGTTACGACGCTAGGCCTTAGAGATTCGAAAATAAAAGAATATACACGACCGATCGACTGATTCTGGTAACTCAGCTCGTCGACATCAGGTCGATATTATAATAACAAAGAACCTTTTATATAACTGCGTAATTGCGTAATTGAGAATTGACTGTGTGTATGTGTGTATGTATGTGTGCTGTAGTGTTCTTAGTTGTTTCATTGATCGACTTATCTTGAGGCGTAGACGAGATACTGTTGTTAATTCAGGAAATCGGTTCCAAATTTCTGTATTATACGCTCGTAAAATGTATATTAGTCGAATCTACGATTTGTCGATTATTCGATAAAAAAGTGGATAAAAAGTTATTTTGCATTGTCGTACAACGTTCTTGTATCAGTTGCGAGAGCGTTACGCCTCGGTCGTCAGACTTGTTCCATTTAAATTAAGCTCAACGTGAAGTACCAACCCCGAAAAACTGTGAAATTGAAATTTAAAGGGAGAAACAAAAAAAAAAAAAAGAGTATCTGTCTTTTCCCACTTCCGTGCGTTAAATTTACGAACTGCGCAACTATTCAAGCCTCTTTAACACTACTTTCTTGCATTCTTCTCTGGTCAACTCGTTTCGATCCCCGCGTTACGTCTACGGTGTGGTGGCCTCCCTCCTTTCTTTGTACTATGTCGATGCTAATTTCTCTAAATTACAATTACAACGATAAATGATAAATCACTGTTCTGTACAACTTTTTCGCTAGGAACTTTCTACTCTCGACTATGTTAATTCACAGAAGACATCGATATACTCCAGAAACTCCAAGCGGTTACAAGGTATCGAGATCCAACTTTGAATAATAGGTGAAACTGGGGGAAACAAGTCTGCTAACTTTCACTGAGAGAAACGAGAAATTCCCTAATACACCGAATATACGATGACCAATCCCGTAAATGATAATGTTACATCAGCGGTTATAACGTAGACCGGTTGTGTACATATTATCGTGTGATAAAAGTTATACCTTAGATAAAAATTACGATCGAAACAGTTTAGACCTATCTGTCAACGAAGACGAGAATTTCGCGTTAAAAAATGTGTAAAATGCTAGATTAGCATTCGGTTTTCAAACGGTTGTCCCAAGCACGTTCAATATGTCACACATATTTGAAAACAATTACAAATACATCGTATTAAAAAAATAGTTGAGGCGTGAACTCCGCACCATTAAGCATAACAAAGATCTCTCCCCATAGTAGTGTCTGTACGGGGAGTGTTTAACCATCTTATTAAACCGCAACTGTACAATTATTTTCTTTCCCTACGATTTACGATAACAATGAAATGGAAATGCCATTATAGAGATATGTATTTTCACTGACGGTTTGTCTAAAAACGTCGGAGAGAACGTCCTTGATTGTTCGATTAAATACGGGAGGAGATTTCTCGCTTGTTTCGTTTCTCTCGATTTAAAACGAAACGGAAAACGATCGAAAGAAGAAGAAAAAAGAAACGATCACCGTTTCAGAGCGAAAAAGAGGCGATCAAATTTTTTTTTTTTTTTTTTTTTGAGCGTTATACGATGTTACATCGTCTTTGTTCTCATTTTTTTTTTTTTTTTTTTTTTTGGTGAGGACAATCGATCGAATACGATTCCGCGCTTGATAATGACGGTGTAAAAGTTTTTCGGGGGGGAAAAACCGTAATCGTTACCGCGGCTAGACATCGGTACCTGGATATAACACAGACGATACTTGCGCTCTGGCTATTCTCTACATGAGCATGTTAACACGTTTCGTTACTTTTTTTCTTCTTTTTATTTAACATCTATAACATACGCGAAGTACACTTTTTTTTTCCTTCTCTCAAACTCTTGAATAAATGACCGAACCTGAACTCATGGTCGTGCACGTAAGCGCTTCTGGTTCCACTGCGATAATTGCATTATATAAAGTACATATGTTTTATATGGAAAACGTGGTCAGGTAGACAAAACTCTTCGGAAGTGAAGTTCCGTGTCGTTTAAGCGAAAAGGTAAATCGAGAAGTTTAACGTATCCGCAGGACATTCTAGTAACTTTGTGTTACATATGGTTTTTCAATTATATTATTATAATTGTATTGTTATTGAAACTAACATTGAATAAAGAAAAGATCTTGCTACACTATCCAGTAGAAATGAGAATTAAATGTTTTGTCAGCTTAATTTCATTTAGCTAAGTGAAATTGCCATTTTAAAATGTACAATTAATTAATATTAATAAGGCTCTGATTACACTCATTGAAGAACAAGCTTCCTTTTATTTTATCGGATCAATAAATAATTTAGTTCAGTTTGAATGAGGCTGCTGAGTAATATTATTTAGGATACAAGTTTCTTTACTTAAAATAGCATTACTGTTTGCGATTTTGGATTACACGTTACTATTAGAAATTAAGACATTCATAGAAGGAAAATTTGACATCATTTTCTATCAATAATTAGTGACAATTAATTGACATGGAACAAAAATTTTATATATTACACACTATAAATAAAATTTAAGAACTACGTGCTACATCATGAAATTTAAAAACAAATTCATATTTATGAATTATTCCAGAATAATTGTTTGGAAGATATCACTCAGCAAAATTAATAGAACATCCTGCAGGTATTCTTAACTAATATATACATATATATACATATGAATATAATATGCCAGACATATTATATTATCACAAAGTACTCAAAATATAAACAAGAACAACAGACTTACGTGGAAAAGAAAATCGGAACTTCAAAATGGGCAGTTATCATCGAGTTTTTTTTTTTTTTTGACGATCTACGTTCCCACGCTTTTCCAAGTGCAGCGTGTTTTGATTTCGAACGAGAGGCATCTATCACATTTTTGTGCCCCCTATTATGATATACGTATTATTATCTAATTGTACGTAAAATACTCAGCAGACGAACGAACACTTGTGTCATTTCGAGCAACACTGAGAGACTTTTAGCGGAGCTTTAACCGGGAAACGACGAATCACTCGATTACGATTATTTGCAGATCGGTTGCGTGTTTCTTATTGCTACGCCATATGAATGCATATTACTGTTCACGGCGACACGCAAAGCTGCCCTAATTATTAGGCGAAGGGAGGAAATAACTGGATCGTGTGACTCTATTTAGATTTACAATATATCTTATTAAATTCTTGTTTTTCTTTTTCTTCTTTTTTTTTTCTCAGCGAACAAGGAAAAGCATATTGCCTAAAGATCTGTTTATTTGCTATCGTTATTACTATTAACGTTATTATTACTATTATCATTAGAATTTATCATCATTGTTCATATACTTCTCATTCTCATCCGTTCCCCTCCCAATTTTTGATTATCATTCTTTTTGTTGCTTTCCTTTCACTTCTTGTGTAGTATAAATTTAGATTTTTCTTTTCGCCTTTGATATTCTATTTTATTCCTTTTCTCGTTATTCTTTGCAATTCTGAACCTTTTTTTTTTTTTTGTCTTTTTCCTTTTTCTCGAAAATATGTACTATCTTCCCCGTGTTGGTCTCTAAAATTTTAATATTATCGAACGTGTATCACTCTCTCTTAGAAATTATCACGCATTTCGCGGAACTTATTTACACGACAGGCCGGGTCGAAACATCGTCGTCGAAATGTGGACGCACGGCCCTGCGAACATTGTTGCGCACAGTGTGGTTAATGGCATTTCTACTAGCGAGACATTGACGCGATGCGATCGCCGAGTGATTCGATCTCGGTGTATATCTAACTTAGCCTACGTATATGCGACACAGATGGAGGATGCTACTCGAAGGGGAAATACGCTACGACGAGAAACGATGCTCTTGAGGAAGACAATTCGTGTCGGTGCCCCCTTTGCTGTGGCCGCCCGTTTTGGCCTTTCGTTTTTCCTCCATGCTCAATTTCTTCGCCTTGTGTCCACGCAACGAACATATCAACATCGCCTGGCTTTCTTTCGACGTCTCCTCCACCCTCGCCCTCGATCTCTTTCGCTCCTCCTTGTTCTTGTTCTCCGTCATTGCCTCGTCTTGCGCGTGCTTCTCCTCTGGAAATTTAGTTTCGAGTTTATAAAAAGATACTGGAAAAATGAAAATAATTGAAATTAGGTGTTAACATTTTACATTTCAGAAATGGCGTGACTTTAACTAGCAAATTAATTCAAATCCATAAAGTTTCAAAACCAAGTTCCTCTCTTTGTTTTAAATGTTTGAAATTTTACAGATGTACTTGGGTTCACATATTTATATTTAGACAAACATATAACATATGTAAATGATATTGAATATTAGAAATAAAACCTCAGTGTTTTGATTATTTGATTATCAAATAAAATAATGTTTTGGTTTATTTTGCGCTTTGTATCTGTTTCAAGAAGTAGTATCTTAAGTAATTTCTAATTGTACTGTGACAAACTTCTGTTGGAATTATTTGTCATTTCATTTCGATCAAATTTTTTCCACATAACATGTGCCTAAGCTTAATAATATTACTTTGAATATTTGATAATCATTATGAATCTTTGATTAAGCTAGAAGCTTTAAGAGGTACAGAACATTCGGGTTATTAATTAAATAGAAAAGATAGTCATTTGTTTTGGAACTTCTTAAGGAGTGCATATATGTTGAAATTGTTTCAAAAATTCTTTTAGATTAAACGAACCTGACAAAGTTAACACTAGCATTTAAACATTACTGTGTACATTTCTTTATCTTCCATAGGACAAATTATATTATATGTTACATAAAACTGAAATTATCGATATCTCTCTCCTTTAAATTAATAATTTTTCAACGAACATAGCTTAAGACTTTAAAGAACTTTTAAGGATTTAAGAACTTAAAGAATTCTTTTAACTGCATTAAAAAACACGATTCCATTTAATAAAATCAAACTTGATCTTTGATGTTCTTCACGCATCTGCTCGTATATAAAAACTCGATAACGTTAAAAATTATTCATCTTTCACTGCAACAGTTCTCGCCGCGAGCAACATCAGATGAGAAGGCACACGTTGAAAGCAAGTGCCCGGCTTTACACTGTCCCTTTGAGGGCTAGTGTAAAATTCGCAACAGACAGTCTCTCCCCTTTAATTTATCAGTTATTAGCTGTCTGAATGGCGTGCCAGCGAGCTGCAAAAAGGCTTCAACAAGTACCTTCGAGGACCTCGTCGAATATCGATTTGCTCGTCTTCGAAGCACAGTTCTTTTCCTCGCTTTGATCCGCCTCGTTCTCCCTCTCGATGTTGTTGTTCGTGCGGAAGATCGACTCGAGAACCTGCCTGGAGAGCAACGGCGAGACAGGCCGCTTCAATCTCGTCCCGTTCACGTTGGAGAACACGTCGCACGTGCTGGTCTCATTGTCGCACATGCTTACGGTGGACGCGTTATCGGTGATGAGCTTCTCGGTGTCCGAATCACCGGCGTTGCTGTAGTAATTGTTACCGCTCTCAGATTTTTTCAGTATCGACTTGGAGACCCGGTGCCTGTCTATGAACGGCACGCCCTCGCTGTCTATCGAGTCGGCGGACAGGGAGAGCTTGCTCTCGGCGTTCGTTCCTGAAATTTGCCTTCGATGACCTGCATATACATATAGTTAGTATTGCGCTGACCTAGAATATAATGGAGATCGATGAAGAAGGGTGAAACGAACAATCTTTGAATCCATGAAGTGAACATAATATGTACAATGAATCACAAAAGTATTCCAGCATTTACAATTGAAAATTTCGCACGTACATATTGTGGAGCATTATGTAAAACATTTCAAAGTTTCGTTAACATTGACAATAAGATGATTATATTGGTATCAATCTGAAATTGTATACAAAAGTTACAACATATTTATTACAAACATATATTTAATGAAGAATTAGTAGACTGTATGAATGATCATCTAAAGTATATAATATTAATTATATATTCTACTCTTTACATATAATATTAATATATGTAATGGATTAAATACTTTTGTGAAATATACACTTGCATTAAATATCTTGTAATTTTTATAGACAATTTTAGATTTCCTTGAGACTTGATAATCATGATAGTCGGTTATCATAACAGTATTAATGAAATTTTTAAATATTTTCTGTAACACACATATTATTTTGTTAACGTACAAAATTGATAAAATGTTCCTACAAGCATTCGTACACTTTCATGGGCAACTGTATATATGTATGTATACCATCACAGTTCACAGTATTTATAAAAATTCTGAATAAAAAACTGTAAGTAAACTATATATGAAAAAAAACTGTAGATATGTATGTATACCATCACAGTTCACAGTATTTATAAAAATTGTGAATAAAAGTAACACAATGTTTATAAAAATTGAAGGAAATTTGAATTAAAATCTGAAAGTATTTGAGAATTATTATTTCATTCAACACGCTCAATTATAAAGGACACATATAGTTAAGAGCATAACTGAATCAGTAATCACAGGCTTTGTATAAATTTTTCCTTACTGAAATGATAGAAACACTTTGACATAATTAAAGCTAATACAAACAATATTGCAAGTTTTCTTTTTTTTTTAGTCATCCGCAATAAGAAACATTCATTGATTCAGTTTTGCACAATCTGTCTCGCAATCAAATCTTTCAATTTTAACACAGATCTATTAATATTCACTCTATGATCTTACATTGCAGATGTTGTTTTTTATGATCTATTCTGTTCTGTGATTACATTTGTCAATTATAAAGTTTCAAATTTTCTTGAACTTTCCTGGAACGATAACAAGCTCATAGTAATGAGATAATGAGAGACAGGGCAATAGGCTTTGCCACTGACCTGTGTAATGCCTGGGCCCAATGGCAGAACCGAACAAGTGATGATTTATAATTCTCGTAGCCGACGCCAGGCTGCTGTTGGTCGTAGTGAACGGCTTGCCTCCTCGCAGCCCCCCGTAGTAATTGTTCTCCGTGGTCTCCTCTTTCGTGATGCTACGTGCCACAATGCTTTCTTGGTCGCTGATAAATTGCGCGCGAGGTCTTACGCTCTGCAATCAGCCGCGCCGTATAACTAATATGCGACATTACTTACTTGACTAGTTTGTTCGTTAATATACACACGCACACACATACACACATACACATAAAAAACGTCCATTTTTTTCCTTTATCAACCAACTCGTCGAAAAAGAATCGACGAAGAAGATTCTGTGATGGAGGATTGAGAAAAAGATGCGAGCACCGTTATGTACGTGTGTGAAAAGAATAAGTGAGTTCTTCGATCGTTGAATCGAGAAATTAAGAAGCATCCAAAATCAGACGGACAGTGTCACGACGGTAATAAAATTTCCATTGTTTTATCTTTTGGGAAGTTTGTGGAGACTTGGGAGAACGTCACAAAACGATTAAACAGAACGTCGATGTTACAAACATTATTAAATACGGTTTTCAGTCCACTAGGATTCTAATATTGCTAACAGTATCACAAAGTAAAAATCCTTCTCTCTTTCGCACGTTTTATTATTATTATTACTATTATTGAATCGTTACCTTTTTCTTATTAACTTAGACAACTCGTTAGTGAGAAGCCACGATGAGGTAAAGAATTGATACATGATAAATACCAGGTTTGGGCATATATTATTTAAGTAATATATTTCAAAAATGATGCACTGAATAATGTATTTTATTTAGCTAGAATGTTACTTGAAATAACAAAATGCATCAGATCCTTTGAATATGAAAGTAATTGTATTTCGTTATTTAATTATTAAATAAAATAATCGTTCGTATTTGTTTTAATTTTGTTTTAACAAATTAAATCGAATAAAAGATTATTTACAAACGATTGAACCTGTGTATATAAAATGAAAATGATTCGTTATTTCTCAAACTATTGTCTTTTATTTTTGTACCCAACGAAGCATACCCAAGCCTGGCGAGTATATATTATACATACGTGCATGTGATGTGCCTAATCTTAATTACAAAAATCAACAACACTATATACAGTTCCCTTGATCTCCTTGAGTTCCTTCGAGATTTATAACACTTATTCGTCTAAATATTTAACAATTCCGCCGTTTGTGATACCATTCCGACATTTCAAGCTTGTCTGGCTGGTTATGTGTGTAGTTTAAGGGAAACCACGCATGTAATCCACGACAAACTGTTAATAAACAATGCAGAGAGGTGCGTTAAATGGATGCACGAGACAAGGTGCAAGCAGGTTAATTGTCGAAGCGTTTTAAGGTGATTTGTGTGGCAAAATAATACCGAGGATGGTTCTTCGACTGAAAATGTACTCTCCAACTGCAGCCTTTCTTTTTTTTTTTTTTTTTTTTGATCGTGATAAACTACGCCTCTGGGTAATCTGCCAGGCAATAATTTCTCTCCCTCTGTTTTTTTTTCTCTTTCTCTCTGTATTCTGTCTGTTTTCTTTTTTTTTTCTCTTTTTATTTTCGGCACGTGCTACTATCGTGCAGTATCGTGTGTATTTTGTGCTGGCCCCTCTGACACAAAGTAGCAGCGGGGCACATTCGGTAATGTACGATCGCCCTCGGCTAGCGGTTCAACTGTGCTCCGTTTGCAATCTTGACGGTTCGTGAAACTGAAAAAAGCAGTGATGATACGCTGTCAGAGCTCGTGCAGTAAACACAGCCATCTTAATTATCGGCGGGCATCACGGTGAGCGTACGGGTAGGGATGTGAGGATGACGTTTCGAAAAGAAGAGTATCGTTTCCGACTAATTGCACGGGTAAAGGGAGATACATACACAGCGATAAGCTTTCCAGAAAGGAGGGGAGAGTCTGTTACATTAGAGGCTAACGATAGCAGGAAACGTGTTTAATTATTTCTTCCAAGAATAATGATACTGAATCGTTGCGTTAAAAGTACTGTAAAGATATAGGGTACTTTCTTATATTATAGGATGTTACTGTGAAAATATTGTTACTGTTTCTTATATTATTTCAACTGTGAGAATATTGTTGTTGATACAGTATTGAAATATAATGATATCGTTATTACTATTCTAATCTTTCTTTAAATACATTTTATGGTACATGGAGTTTTGCTTTTGAATGATGAATAATTTATGTTTGATGAAGTAAGATTTACAGAAATTTAATACGTCTGATGTGCATTATATCTGTCAATAAGAAAATTACTTTTTTAAAAATTTAAATGAAACTTTTTACAAAAGGTGAAAGTAAATCAATCATTTACCTGTGGAGGAAATTATGATTATCAGAAGTGGTAATTAACTTTCTAATTCAAATTCTATATTCAAGTAGGAGGAAATAATTAAACACGTCAATTGTGCTGGCATAACTAAACTGACGTAGCCGTGCAACTAAATGAAGAAAAGGGTGTGAAATAAAAAAGAAAAAATTTTAAATCAACAGCAGACAAAATTATACAGATGATTTACAGCAGGTGTAAATTTATATCATCTTTTCTATCTCAAGTGAAATATGTTTTCTACGTTTCAATCTTTTTTTCTTTTTCTAATGGTAATAATTTAAGAGAGACGAATGATGTGTGTATGCACTTAATTATGTATGCAATTAAAAATACGCTGTGTTTAGATAGTTCAGCGGTTTTCACTGATCTTATAATTGTTAGCCAAAATTGATTGCGTATGGATTGTGTGAAATTGATATTGTATGGATGGTAGCAAAAAATCTACCAAATTTTTTGAAAGCTATCTCATGCTCTATTTCTGTGTAATTGTCTCGCAAATATAATACTCTGTATTTTTGATTATACAGAGTGTCTCGAATTTAAGTGTATAAAGGAAATGATAAACTGAGGAAAAGTGTCCTTTGGAGATTTGCTCGTTTTTGCTTCATTTGGAAAGACACAAAATGGTTTCCCATTTATTTATTTATACCTATTGATATTATCATCTATTTTTTTTTTATTATCCGTATTATCATCTTATAATCTATTATCATCTATATTGTCTATTTAATGAAAATACTGACTCTGATTGTAGTTATTGTTCTGATGGTATTTGGTGCACTTCTATGATTTGGTTTCGCAGTTAATTGGGAGCGAATCAACTTACTGAATTAGCGAGAAAACTAAAAATTCTTTTGTTTCTTATTTTACGATTTTCTTTGAAATCTCTTAAGGATCTTTTTTTCCCTAATTTATCGATCCTGAAGTTTTGACAATTAAATTCGGAACACCGTGTATAGCTTTGTGACTACGCGTATAGCAATCACGAAACTAAGTACGTGTACATACATCTATAGAGAGAAATTCTGTATTCTAAACAGTGGTCAAAGAAAAAACTATGAAACATAAGAAACTGTAAAAAAAACTTCTGAAAAAGGATAGAAAAACAATGAAATCGGAATATTTCGTGCTACCTATCACGTGATTCAAAGTTATTAAAAAAAAAAAAAGAAAAAGAAAAAAAACGCTACGATTAGAACTATACTAACAGAAATCATGCTGTTTCAAAACAGATGTCTGTAAGTGTTCGTATCGAAAATCATTTTTATTACCGTACCGAAAAACCTTACACCCGTCTCATCAGTCGAACATAGAATTTGATGACGCACACAGTGACAGAGAAAGTGAACATTAAACGCAATATTCATCATGCACAATTGGTCAGAGCTAATTAAATTACGCTTTTGTGAACGTACAAATTTCGGGAAACTTCAATGATTCTTGGGAATCAAGAAACTTCTTTACAAAGACTTCAAGAATTTTTCTTCTTGAAGAACACTTTCTTAAAATCAGAAATTTTCGAGGAATATTTTTCTTAAATTCTTCTTGCAAGATTTCTTAACACTTTCACAATTAATGATCTAATTCTACATCTCTGTAAAACTTAAAAAGGTATTCTACTTTAGAAGTTTCGAGAATTAAATTTTTTAGCTTCTTTACCGAATTAAGGACATGGTTTAAGTTTATAATAGGAGAAATCAGTAGAGTTTTTAGAATTTTTGCACAAGTTAGAAATTATATAGGTATATAAGAATTATATAATTAATAATATAATAACATAATAATAAAATTTTGTATATATATAATATATTCATATTCTATATTTTATATTCTAGAAGTTTTATAGAATTATATATAGAATAATGTAGAATATGTATTCTATATTAATATATTCTAGAAGTTTCAGAAATCCAAACTTCCAGTTTTTAAATTTGAAACCATAAAAATGTGATCTGAAAACTTCAGGAAGAAATTAATGTCTTAGGATTAACACATATTTAAGAATAAAGGAAATTTATTCTATATCAGGTGATCACTAGACTGCCAATGAACTCTCAGCTCTTGAATTCAATCGGTTTATTTGCATAACCTTTAGAATGAAAATCTCAATTGTTTTATAGGGACCTTTTATATGGAGCACTTGCAATTCTCTTCAAAATTGCATTGGATATGAAATTTTAGTTTGTGATTCTAAATTTATACGTGCAAGTATAAATCTTCTCTAGATTTGGGCTTATGAATACAAAGATGAATTTACATAAACATCTGCGATTTAGTAGCTATTAGAAACAAAAGAATCTCAGAAAAGAGGTCCAATTTATTAATCAGATTTACATATAAAATGTGACATTCCTTTGTTTATTTTTCAAAATAAATGATCACCAAAAGACTTTCTAAGTTCCAAAATTTAAATAAGCTGCGCTGACGCGTGTAAAATTTAAATTTTTTATTAATTTATTAATTATATTTACATCCTTAATAATTATGAAAAATAGTTATGAAAATATATTTGTTCAGATTAGAATATCTTTTTAATCTTATTACTTGTAATATTATGACACATTTTGTTAATGCAATTTTATCAATGTTCAGATAAATTGAATTTTCTAAATTTTGATATGTGAGAGGGAAATAGTTACAATACTAACATATAAAAATAATGAAAATTAAACGAAGAATACGATTATTGTGCGTGTAATTGTAATTGTGAGAATGACTTAATAATTATCCAGAATAATTACACTGTAAGTCGTTTATGTGTGTGAGTTTATAATGTATCTTAATGCATATTTTAATATATGAATTTATGTATTCTAGCAAGTTTATAATTTATTACATTAAATTAAACTATCCCACTAAATCACAATCATGTTAATTTATTGAACACATTTTAAATAATTATTGACTCACTCTGGTATTACAATTAGAATATATATATGAAAGTGTTAAGAATCTCTTTAAAATCTCCTTACAGTTAAAGCAGTTTCACGCCTTTCCATCGATAAACAACGTTATTTGATAGACACGCGTGCAAAGGTGAACGACTGGAAGGGGATCGAAGAAAAGGAACAACAAACGAAGAGCATACCTGCTGGATGCGAATTTTTCTATGCTTGGGCACTGTGTCGTTTAGAGTAACTTTGCCACTCTCGTTAAAGGGGCGAACGTCTTTCAACGATTCAACGCTCGGTGATACATCAGTGACATTACGTCCGACTTCACCGGAAGCGGACTTTTTCACTCTGTTCCCGCACTTCTCCGCAGCTTCCAGAGGATTCACGTAGAGATTACTGTCTGCTTCTTCGGTCAGATCACCCTGTGAAATAGTTCAATTGTTTGAAGATTTTAGATACACGTATTGTCGTTTAGATACACTGTGACAATATTTAAAAATTAGTATCTTAAAATATTTACAATGTATTAATTTAACAAAAAATTATAATATTTTAAAATTAAATCATAAGACGTACAAATTGGTATTTTGAAATATTTATAAATCATTAAAAAGGAAAAAAATAACATAAATTAATACTTTAAAACATTTAAAAATCTGTTAAGTTATCACAAAAAGTATCAAAGTATTAATTCAATAAAAAAATATAAATTGATGCTTCAAAATTAAATTATGTTCATTTATCAAAAGAAATACAAATTGGTATCTCATTTTGTTGTTTTTTGTGTGTTTTTAAATGTACAAATGTGTATTCAAAAATTTGCAAACTGAATTTTATTGATTAAATCATTATTGATTTAAATAATGCTTGTCAAATATAAAAAGCGCAATAAAATGGTCGTAGAAGATATTGGTAAATATTTGAACATGCCGATAAATGTATTCTTATCGAATAAATTAAAAATGATACAAAGAAATAAATGATATAACAATTTGTAATGTTGTTTCTTATATGTTGGTTAAGTATACCTACAATACATTCACAGATCAATCTTTTTAAACTGAATTTTAATTGCGTATTTATATTGCCATTCCACTGTCAAAAGCTCATTTACATACTTCTAGGAAACTAGCAGTTTTTCTTTAGATTATACAAAGTGTTTCCAAAATAGTGATACAATCAGCCAAGCTGTGATTCTACATATATGCAAAACTAATGAGGAAATTTAAAAAATTTTAAATAAACTGTTATAAAGAGGTGAGATTAACATCTGAAAATTTCCTCTTATTTTTTCGATTTTATATTATAATTTATAAACTATAAGAGATAGAAAGAAAGTTTTAAGACAAAAGTTACTTTTTGAAGTAGAGTTAAATATCATTCTTTCTTATCAATTTTTTGTATGTAGAGACACATTCTTACCAGTTATGTCACAATTTTGGAAATACTTTGTGTACATCTTATCAGGGAAATCCTAAACTATTCTTGCTCTCATTCGAAGCTTAAATTCTATCTTTCAAACTTCCTCTAAATTATTTACAATTTTTTTCATTCGAAAGTCCTAACATCTATCGATAAAAAAAAAATTCTAGGTCGGAAGTTTCAGCATTATCCTGCATTACAGTAAAAACTAGTTCGTTCGACAAATTCCTTGAATTAAATGATAGCGTTGTACCTTATTGTTATCCGCCGAATGACCAGCAGAAGAAACCTATGGTAATTAGTATTCGTTCTCGCCGAGTAAATCAGTCAGTGACGCAAAAAACATGCGTAAAATATTAGAGTGCTGTATGATAGAATACAGAGCGATGAAAAAATTATGTCTGGAATTTTAATGGCGTATAATTCTTGTTAAGAGGAATAATGAATACCTAACACTTAACATAAATTCCAAAATTAATTCTTTTGTAAAATTTAGAATGAAAGATTTTGATGATTTTCTAATTATTTCTGAACTTTGCAGCAATGATAAGAAGATAAATCTTTTACATTTTGTAACACGGCGAAAAGATTTGTAGAAAGTTACCGAAGAAAAATTTTATTTTATCTACACTTATTCCTTCGATACAAGATTATAAAAATAATAAATAATTTATTTATAGCAATTGTTAGTTCTTAGATTTTAGACTGAACTAACCTCTTGCGCTAATAACTGCTTTACGGACCATAACGAGTGACCAAACCGTACACAATAATTCGTCTTCTTTTTGAATTTATCGATATATCATTGGACAGAAATTACTAAGAAGTAATAAATTTATTATTTATTTTGCCTGGGTTATATATTAATATACTTAAAACTGAGAAAATATTGCAATTTTTGGCCAAATATTCTCGACGTGCGTGACACGTCATTCAAGCGTAAGAGGTTAATAGAGGGTTATAGCGCTAATTTACAAATTGAATTGTATCCTGCAAACCGTGGAAAAATCTTTTACCTTGGCAGAGAATTAATTTATCTACAAACCCTTAAAATCTTGAGTCCTTTTTTTATCACTCCATATAAGTATCATCAGCAAAACAATAACGCTGCACTTTCATTGTAAGTTACAGATTCAAGCAGATTCATCTAACAAGTATTACACGTAAAAAGATACAAGAAAAGCGGCAAAGAAAAAAAAAGAAAAAAAAAATCAAAGTGCCTATTTGATCAACATCATATTACGTACAGTAATACGAACGAAGAACAAATAAAAAAAGAGAGAAGACAACGGATAAATAACAGACCACAGATACACATTTCAGAAGATTGAATTCACAGAATTCAATTTGGCAGAATCCGCAGTCTATCGACTCCATGCTATACCTGCGAATGAGACGGATGCGTTTGACAGCTGGCATACGTATCGGAGCTGTCTACGCTTCCTTGCTCGTTGTACGCTTTCCCATAGCCAGTGGCGTCCACCGGTTGTGCCGGCGACACCTTCGTTTCCGTGGCGAAGATCGGCTGATGAGCGACCGGCTCGATCGACATAGTTCCAGAACGCATCGACCTCATCTCTTGGCAGATGGGATTGCGAAAGTCGCTGGTTGCCAGTGGCATTATATCTTCTGCGTCTCTGAAGTCTTTGTACTCCTAGAAAAACGACCGCGAAGTGAAGAGTCACGGTTTGTCAAAGGGGGATCGACGCGAACTGAAGCGCCACCTTCAACATCTCCCGTGTGATCCTAAAATGATCCTTTACGCATTAAACGGTGCATCTTTCGTCGATGAGAATTAGTCACGTGAATATGTACATACATATGCATTGAAAAACTAGCTTTGCGATCGTTGATTTAATTCCATTTTACTATTGTCATGTGCTTTCGTATCATTAAACACGAGAGCGAGTCAATTAATCTACGTGAACCAAAATGGACGTTACATTTGAACAGGTATTTCACTCAATGTGATCTTTGTAATTCTTGTGTGTATAAATAATATAGTAATATTGTGTATATACTAATATTATATATAAATGATATTCTAAAGGTGAGGAAGATACGTGAGGAAGAACCAAATAGTCTTTCGTGTCTGACGGAATTTGAGACAACATGGGTTGAGAGATTAGTTTAAAGAAACAACTGAACATAAATCAATCCCCGTTTATAAGAGTGCGATTATCCGCTATAAATGTTTGAATAAAAATATAATAGGGCTCAGATTGAATACGTTTTCTGACAATATATTACATATTAATGATAATTACAGGTTATATATTAATAACAATTACAGAGTTATTGACTCAACTATAAAAGTTACTGAATATGGAGAGAATTATTTTATCGACACGTTATTCAGTAACCTTTTCAAGATTCAGAAATTCTGTTCTGTTGGAAATAGAAATATGAAATTCAAAATGTGAAAACTACAGTAAACGATAGAAACTAACGATGATAAATTGCAAAGATACGTATAGTTTAATTTTTATGTTAAAAGATGATTTGATTTAATTCGAATATAACAACGAGTGAAATGAAATTGTTCTATGCAACGACGAAAGCTGCGCTCGTTTAATCGAAACAAAAAGTACATACTTTCTTCGAATGCTGTATCTCTATACACATATACATATACATATTCTAAGAGTAGAGGAAAAAAAAAAGGAAGAAAACTTAAACATATATCGTGTGTTGACTAAGTAATCAAGATATCTATATTACGTGACCATTCTACTTCCCCAGTGTATACATATACTCGCCTGATGCGATCCAGAATTTGGTATTTGCACGATCGTTAAGTAGATTAGAGGAAGACAGTATATATACAAGTATATATACATGTGGTCCTGTAATAAAGTGCGAAAACTTAAGAAAAACAACGATTGCTCTATTAGTCTGTATTATTCCCAAAAGCTTTGCCAGAACTGACCTACCAGGGATGCAACAAGTCGCATAGTTATTGTATAGTACATTCAGAGGATCATTGCAAAAATCGGTATAATATGCTGTTTTATCGTGCTTTGTTAGTCTGAGTATATAGTTCTGTTTCTAAAAGACAGCATGCTGAAAAGATGAAAAGTGAGACAAGCATGTATTGTGCTGAAACCGTTACACGATATCTGATCGATTGTACATAGCTTTCTTCTCTTATTCGATGGATGCAGATGCAACGAGAAAGAATACCGAGTACTTCAGTTTCTTTTTCAATATTGTGTAACCCATTTTCCAACAATAAAAGAAGAAACGTATTAATATATGTGTATATACTCCCTCGTTCAGAAAAATTAGGACAAATCTTATTGTTAGGCATTTCTATAATAAAAATAGTACAGTAAATGTAAATTATAAAATATTTACAATATAAAAGTATAAATTATATGCACAATATGTAACATACAATATAAATTATTGTATACAATAAATATAAAACATAGTTTTTACAATAAAGACTATATATATATATATATATATATATACTGTATTACAAAATATGTATACATGATAATCCTAAGTATTGAATATCAAAAATAAAAGTATATATATTGAGTATTTTAGTTTTTCAATTGTATACAAGTTGTGGATATTGGCAACAATAAAAAGAAAAGTACATTGCATTAAAGATATAAATACAGATGTTTGTGCAATTTTATACTTTTATAAAGATAATTGAAAAATACTCTGTACGTCTTCGATTCTTTTCTTTTGTTTTTTTCAGTTCTAAAATTTTTGTACCCTTCAACCTGAGATCGTGTAATATGGTTCGAACGATCCACGATACAGATCGTTGTTCGTAGAAAGCGTACATTCCATATTTCAAATTTTCCGTCTCAGGAGGATCTGCTCGAATCTATTGCAATTCAATTGAAAATTGAAGTGATCAAAAAAAAGAAAGAAATGGAAAGACACGATCAATTTGAAGTGGAAACTGTACGCTCTGGAAATTGGAAAGTGACGATTGTATACGTGTAACAGTATCATTTATCGACGAAATTCGAGCATTGCCTTTTATTTGGCCACCAGGCTCGCGCGACAATGATCTCGCTGGAAATTCATCCAGCGTCGAAGTTAATTAAATCGTGGCTATTACGAAGACTCGTAATATGATTTTCTGTCGCGCAAACTTCGGTTGTTCAAATAAAACTTGGTCGTCGAGATTCAACAGTGTCCAAGTGACGAAGTGTACATAGCAGCTGCAGAATCGCATCCGTCATTCTCACCGGCTGTTGCCGTTTTCTCTCCCGTATATGAAATTATTTTCCTTTGTTGATACAATGTCGAAACTCATTTTTTAAGTGACACACGCAGTCGTTTGGAACATTGACTGATTGTTCGATTGATGCATGACTCCAACGCGCAGTAGCAAAAGCTTTGTATTCTAGATAGACAATTATTTTAGCATAATTTACTAAATTGTTAGATTCTTGCTAGATCACTGAATTACTAGCTTTTTATTTTATAGAGATATAATTAAAAAATCAGAAAAATATTACAGATCTAACATAGTTATTTTATCACAATACCATGAATATTTTCTCCGTTGAATTACTGTTCATAAATTCATTTTATTTATTCGATCGATTGTTGGTCAATAAAAAAAAATCAATCCAAATTTTCTAGAAGAATTTAATTAAATAACAAAAATAATGTCCTAGAAAACAATCAGTCAATTATATACAATAAGAATACTATGTATGTATATACTCGATCATTGTACTTCATTCTGTATGTCACTTAAAAAAAAAAGCAAGAAAAAGAAAAACATTGTTAACAACATCGTGCAATTCTCTGTAAGATATCGCAACCAATAATAATTTGTTACACGAAAGTGCAACTCATTGACAAACACGATTCTACGTGGCGTTCACTAATTAATCTGGTCGTATGTGCCATTTTATTCAATCATGCCACGATACGATAATGAAATGAATGAAAGTCTATTGTGTGTGCGTGTCTCTTGCTATGTGCAGCCAGTAGGAGCTAATGAAAAGAATTCGTAAGTCAATCAATGTCGTCGGCTTGAGACATTCAGTCGTCGTGTAAGACAAAACGTCACCGAGAAATAATGTCCTGCTTCCAGGTGAATTTGTACTTTGAGTAAAAATGTAGTGGAAACGAAACAGAAAACTCGTTTGGTTCAGCAAAATGCCTGTTGATCTCTGTTGTAAATTTTTATAAAACAATTTCTTTTTATTAATCAATACTTCATTAAGAATTAAAATGGCGTTAATTTCAGTTACTAATTTCGTAGTTGACTCACTGTTATTGAACTCTATTGAATTTACGTTGTGAATGTGAAGAGGAGTTCCAAGAATTTGCTCAATATTTTATTCGTTATTATTAGTTCTATCTATTCTATTTTGCGATTAATGTTTTCAGATTGTAGGAATTTTTCTTGCCACCTCGACTTGCGTGATGAATTTTTTTCTGACAATGCATCTGTTATTTCAGTATGATTCTAGAGATGAAAATAAAAATTATCAATTTATTCTGGTATTTAAGAATTCCATATTTTATTAATTGTCTAAATTTTCGAACACAGTAGCTCTGTAAAGTATGACCTAGTTTTTCCATGTTTGCAGAAAAGATTTGTCAAAAAAAAAAAAAAAACAAGACATGTATCACAGAATTAAATTACTTTATTTATCATGTAATTAAATATGATCTCTTAATATACGACGTAATATATAAGAGATTACGTTTAATTTCATGATAAATTTCAGAGATACGCCAGCAAAGGTACAAAGCAGCAAATGAAGACTATGAGAATGTGTTTTTACCTGAAACGTTTAAAAAAACGAATACAACTCCACAGAGCTATTTATGCTAAGAAATTCAAGTAATTTTGCAGTTAAAAAAATAAAGAATGCTTGAACTGTTAATTTTTATTCTATTTCTATTAAAATTAAAGAAATTTAATTTCACCAAGCTCTTTCAATCCAATCAAAAAAATTAATTGCATTATCCAGAAATTTTTAACTTCTTATTAATTCGAATGCTGCATATACTTCAATCTAAATGATGAGAACGTAAATCCCGATATGAATACAACAGTGGGAAAATAATTTTTATACACGTTGCATATCGTCTTGTTAATTTTTGCTTGCGATAAAACGCATAAGTAATAGGGGATAATGTTGAACTATTGTGCGCGAATTATCGTTACGGAAGTGAAATACGTTCCAATTGGAACACGATGTTTCATGTCTAGACATTTGTCCGAATCGTTAACAGCTTGCAAGCAAATTGCTTGAACACGAGTAAGTTCTCTTTCGTTTTAGCCTACTCGAGTGATTGCCAGCGTGATTCATACACGGATTCTAGCGTGCAAACTTGACGTTCGTTTCAAACTTGAAAGCAGGAAATTATCCATCAGATGGAGAGAGAAAGAGAGAAAGAGACGGAAAGAAAATATATAGATCGATTTAAGTAAATATGTATATGTAGTAGGCATGTGCGAATAATTCGGATGCAATTTCACATGTTTCGTCAAATTATCCAAACTAATAAAGAGGAATTCATACAAATGATACGTATGTTGCGAAAAAATGAAATTAATTAGTTAATAGATAGAGTATATCATTGGAAAAAAGAAAAGAAACAACATGGTGATTTTTGAATGGCCATTGAATATTTGAGTATAAGTAATTTTATAAAGTCATAATAAAATTTTATTAGTAATAAAACAATTCAATAATATGATTAATAATATATGATATTAATAATATTAATAATATATGATATTTTATTAATAATAAGATTTTATAAAAGACAGTAATGCAAAATTATCAATAATATCTAATAAATTTTAATATATATGTGTGTGTGTGTGTTAGAAATTAATTAAAATTTAATATTATATAAAATATAATTATTGTTAGCAAGTATTTGCAAAGATGATTTGCTATTGATAAATGGCCTATTAAATTTTTTTTAAAAAAATAGTATTTCAATGTTTTCATAGTTTTGTATTATACAGTAATAAATAAACAGATACTTAATAAATAAGACTTAACAGATTGACAGATAAATAAATACTTAAATGAAAAATTGAATAACTGAATACTTGAAACATTACTGAAAAGTCAAATACTTAAATGCCTAAATGATAAATGAAAAATTACTGAAAAATCAAATATCATTGTCTTTAACAGAGGAAATGTGAAATTGCTACCTTTACTAGGCATGCCATGTTGTTCACTTGGACAAACTTGCTCGCGCACAGGGTAAACTATAATATTCTATTTAAGATTCAGGTGAAAGAGGTTAGTGTACAGCCAGAGCCGAAGGCATCGTGTTTCATTCGGTGGCGTGTGTTCTCGCCCTCCCGAACGTGCATCACGACGACGATGCCCGTGCCTTGACCTACAAAATTGCGAGTTCACACGCAAGTCAAATTAATGGACGAGCTAGTTGCGTTCAAAGCATTGAATGAACTGGTGTCGTGTCAATGGAAAAGTTGTGCTCCGTTGAAGAAGGTGAGAAAGGGTTGGAAGGTGGGGGAGGCAGTGCATACACCCAGTGGACTATACATATGGACAAACCGTGCATCGGCTGTAGTACAGAGTAATAGCAGACAGAATAAAATAGAAGCCAGGGGACAAACGAGTAATACAATCTCGCGCGATTAAGTTCTATATCGATCGGACATCGCTGGCCAAGGCAGAGAAGCAACAAGAAGAGATATACACGTAACATGATACAGATTCAAAGACGAGATTCAAAAAGGAGAGAAAAAAAAAAAGAAAAAAAAAATAGAAGATAATACGAAGTGTAAATGAAAGAAAGTTAGTCCCCTTGGTCCCAATTCTCTCGACAGCCCATTGGTGTATGTAGTGCCGCCTAAAGGAAGAACGTTAGTGATCGTAAATACCTTCGTAGTACAAAAGCAACACTCGAATTCGCTAGGTATTTCATCATTTTTCTCGAATTTTCTGCTGTCTTTTTTCTCTTCATCCTACAATGTCACACACACAATTTCCTATTTTACTATCCGGTAACAGACTCGGCTCGCCCTGTTCGGTCGCGATCGAATCATTTCGTTTATAATGAATATTCAGCTCGACTCGAAGGAGATAATTTTTAGATGTTTTTTTTTTTTATCTAGAGACATAAGGATTGTATTGTAAAAAATTAATAAAAAAACCAAATATTTCACTAACTTTGCATAAATATAATGTATATTTTAGTGAAGATAGATTAAACAATTTTAATGAATATCTGTTTTCGTACGAAATAATTCAATTCACGTCTCGAACGAGCGAACATGTAATTAATCCTTTGAAGCACGCATTCAAGAAAAAAAAAAAAGAAAAAAAAGAAACATTCTGTGTGATATTAGTTACCTTGTTTCTAAATTGAACAATTGTATCACGAATAAAAGTTTTCGCAAGGAGCGTCGGCACATCATTGGATACAGTCGCTGACGCGAATATAATCTTCGTTCCTCGTTACAAGCGAGAGATTCCTCAATTTTGTTTTTTTAATGTGATGGAGCACCCTTCGACAACGATGCTTCAAAGGCTTAAACGAGAACACGAAACGAGGCAACGTATGATCACGTGGAGCCAGAGAGAGAGAGAGAGAGAGAGAGAGAGAGAGAGAGAGAGAGAGAGAGAGAGAGAGAATTTCTCATATCGAAAGGTGAAAAGGAAAATATGACACGAGTATCAATCTGTTTAAAGAAAGAATGTTTTGTGATGCATGAGATCAATTCATAAATCGTAGCATATATACATCTTTTTTTCTTTTTTTATAATTAGTAACAAGTTGAATTTGAATAAAACGACAGTGTGACTTTTAAAAGATAATATAATAATTTTAACTTTTTTCAATTTAATCTTATACCTCTAAAACAGTCTTTTTTCTGCATATCATCATGTTTGTGGATTTTTATGTAAATTCATTTTTTTGTGAATACAATTAAACGAGATTTGTACCGCAAGTATTTTGAATACTTTATATATTTTTGTATATCATATGGATTCTGTATGTTACTTCGCACAAATGGATAAAAATCACACAATCTAATCTTGATATTAATGTTAAATATCCTATTAGCTGAAGGTAATTTAAATAAGATCCTAACATTTACTTCTAAATAAATTTACTCGTCGTTTCATTTGAAATAACAACTTAACTTTCTTATTTGTAATTTTCATTTCAAATAAAATCTAATCCTGCTGAAATACCGATTATTGTTCAATTTGTCCAACCTAATCTAAATTGATAATCTTAGATAATAAAGGATATATAGAAAAAAATATTATATTCCTTATAATATTATTATATACTATTTATAACAATCTATATTTATACCTATCTTGCAAACAATAACATCTTCTTTCTCCATAAAGAAATAAATATCAAATTACAAAGGAAATTGAAGTAAAAGCAAAGAATTTTTATTATATCTATTTCTTTATACTGTATCAGAACATGCAACACTACTCAACCTAATTTAAATTTCCCTCGTCATAAATTTAGATTTATAAAAGATTAATTAATTATATTGATAATACCTTTTTTTTCGAGTGATCTTTAACATATACTACTATTTATGAACAGATCAACATGTGTTCAATGGTACACAATGTGTGAGTGAAATGTTACGTTGAGGTTATGCATACCGAGTGACAGTGAAACGCATCGTAGTGAAAAAAAGAAATTAACATCGTGTATGTGTGTGTGGACGGACGTCACAATTGCTTTTCGTTACTTACGCGAAGTCAACTGATCGTAATTGTACTTCAAAAATAAATCGTTCCTCGAACTTGCCGTCCTGACACATCGTACGTGTCATTTACGAAAATGAAGAGCGACTTCTAACACTTTCAGATTCACTTCAATACAGGTTCGATTGTGCGTCTTGTTAATCGTTAGACAGACAGCTGAAAGGGCTGACGTCAAATCAATGAACTTCGTTCGTTATCTAAAATAACATAAAAGTAAGAAAACATCGATACTTAACAATTTAATGATATTTCAACTTAATACCTTGAACTGAAATGGAAGAAGAAATTTCGAGAAACCTCGAAGTCGATCGTAATCGATACTGATTGATGTAATCGAAGTTTATCTCGAACAGCAATATAAGACGTCCTCCACTTTTGTATTTTAAAAATTTCTATGAAATCCACATTGTTTCTTTTTTTTTAATAATTTTAATAAAAAAAAAGATTCGTTCCTTTCCTCGAAGTCAGTCCAAAATTAATCAACCGCGAAGCAAACGAATTATATATTGTGGACCGACTTCGAGGTTTCGAGACTCGATAAACAAACAATCGATCGAATTACAACCCTTTGAAGTCAGCTTTGAAATTAATTTTATTCAATTACAAGAAATTTTTTCTCTTCTGTTTTTTTCCTTCTTTTTATTGAATATAAGAATGGACGTCGAATTGTATCGTATTACAATTAAATACGAGCTGAAAGGTCGTATACATGACAATAGAAATTACAACTGCCCGGTAAATTGAATCGATTTCTCTACGCTCGATCATCTCGTTCTTACAGCCGGCATATTGTTAATATATGTATACGTTATTATTAACTGTATGTACAGGCAGTGTTTCAAAGAACCGATTTTCATTAACATCGAATCGTAAATGGTATATAGCTACCAAAATTTTCATATTACTCGTTACTATAACAAGAGTTCGCTAATATTCACTAACCTCTCAAGTAATTGTAAATGTCAATCTTAGTTTTTTCTAGATCACCTGTCAGACGTTAAATTGACCGTCAAATACAATTTTCCTGCGTGTAGTACTGTAGATTAACGACAGTAATTAGTATACAAGCTATAGGTTATAGTTTATATACAGAGAATTGCGATAAAATTTCACCTGTTCTGTCTGGCTCTGTAACAAGTAAGTAAATAGTACCTAATGAATTCCATGGATCAATAAATGGTAAATGTATATTGTTTTTAAGATATTTAGCGCCTCGTGAAACGCGTTCACCGATCGGGGATATAATAATTACGTATCTATCGACGTACACAATTATCAACGAGAGAATTATTGAATTCCATTTCGGTTAATCGACACTAAACGAGAACACCGGTGTTTGAGAGCTAAATCAATGCTAAAATGCGTGTGATGCAACATTGATGCTATTTAAAACAAATCCAGCTAGAGAACGTTCCCCTTTGACGTGTGTCTCCTCTATAACGTTACGTTTATGCATATGCATTACAATTTGAGGTTAATTTCATCCAATAGATGGCAATAACAGAGCCGAAGCAAGATGGCCGCAGATGAAAATGTATGCATACAACGTGCATGAAAACTAAACTTCCAGGTGTATCATGTTTCTAGTCGGATAATAAAGTACACGTCTATAATCATATAAAGTAACCGTATATGTTAGGGCAACAAGCAACCGAGCAACAAAGCAGTCTAATCAGGATATAATATACTCTAAGAGTTACAGTTCGCAATGTTTGAATGCACCACATTGATTTGCAGTGTGGTTACAATTACTACTGCCAAAGGAGAAAGGAATCAATAAACTTTCCCAGATCAACTGAAACGAACGAAAAAGAGGAAGAGAATGTAAGAGAACCAACGTTAGATACAACTTATATAATTCAATAACGGCCAAAGAGTCTTTTTAATTTGCAAGATCTTGTTTGAAGCGAGAAAAAAAAGATAAACAAGGAGGGATAAGCGCGCTATTCATGGAAAAAGGCACGAACAATGAAGAATAAGAGTGAAAATATAGTGAACAGGTTTAAATCGCGGTGTAGCTGACTACTCAGACTGAAACAAATGTGACATCACTAATCAGTTTGTTATGTTCATTGATACTCCGACTTACGTTCATTGATAATCTGCCTGTCAGTTAAATAGTCAGCTAACAATAAGATGGGATCGAGTTCTTCTCTGGGTAGATTCGAATCTTTTAAAAAGGCATTCGCTATAAGTTTTGATAATTCATGTGCATCATATTGCTCAATACCGACGCGCTTGTACAAAATGAAAACGTTGCAAATGTACTGGTTGAAAAACTTTTACTTGTAAGTATATACGGTTTAAAAACCATGAAACAAAATTTAGACAAAATATCATAGATGGAATAATAACGTTAAAATCTTTTAATAATATTAGACAGAAGACGTCGTACCGATTCGTAAGTATATATTGGATTTGTGGACATCCCTCCCATCCTTCTCACCCAATATGAAACCTGTTCACCATGTTTTTATCCTGCGGATATCAAGCGGCATGACACGATGAAGAATAAAAACAAAACAAACGGAAGGACGATCGGCGTGAGTAAAAGATAGTAAGAACGTATCTCTGAAAGAGTGCGACTCGTAAAAGCGTTTTCGCGCTTTTTCTCGGATCGAGCACGGCAAGGTCCGACGTCCAAGTACCGCGGCCTCTCACACCCCTAGATTATCGTCCATCATCACGCATTTATTTTCTTTCTTTCTCGTCTCTCGCACTTCGTCGTTTTCGTTCTGTCGTTGCGTTTCTCGTGGTTGCCAGTCGCTACGGAAACTTGCAGAGTTTCTGTCTTGTCGGACGTTGCCAGGAGAAATGAAAGACAAGTAAGATCTTTCTTCAAAATTTCATTCGCGTGCATTATATCTTTCGATTAATTCTTTCTTTTTTTTCTTTTTTTTAATTCACGTATTTACTTTTCGTCTTATCTCTGTTCTTGTTTCTTATCTCTAGGTATAGTCTTACAGTTGTTATCTCTAGTTCATTCGAAGAGGATCGAAGACCCGGTCAGAGAGAAAGGACAGTTTCGTGGATTTTGCTCGATTGTTTACCGAGTGAGCGACCGATACACATGTGCAGCGAAAGAGAACGAGATTCGGCAAAGTCCGACAGGTAGCAGATAATTCGTGTGTTTGTGACGAAACGTTTCGGCGGCTTTGTTCAACGATGGTGGTTCAATGCGCGCTGTCGGACATTGCCTGTAACATATCGACACGAAATCCGTCAGAAAATTAACCGCAAATGATGAAAGAGTGGATCTGAATCTGATTATTGGATGATGAATTGCGGCACGCTGCTGCCTGCAATAATCTTTCCCTACAGGAACCTCTCAGAAGCCAAACTGTGATTAACTCCGCTTTCGTCAGTTTTTCAATTTCACTAGCTAGAAATATGTTTTATTGTTCAACTTTTACGAAAAATTCACGACTCAGCTCCACGAGTTCATTCGTCGTAAAAGATCAGAAGATAAATTTCAACTAATGAATTTTAAAGTACAAGATTTGTAATGTACGTTTTCTAGTACATATTTCATTTATGAAGTTAATCAGTGTGACTTGCGAGCAGCTCATACTTTCAATAGAAAGGGCAGAAAAGTAATTTTGGTTGTGATAATATGAGCCGTCATTTAAAAAAAAAGATGATGTGTATTTTGTAAGTGTAATAATGTAAATTCTAATTGCACTTGAATTTAACAACTAACAATTCTAACTTATACTCTTTTGCCCATTCTTCTTCTTTTTTTCTGTAGAATTTTGCTTCGTGAATTATTTTCGTTTGTTATTTTTTGATAGTCATTGCCATCGATTACGCAATCAACAGTGATATATCCGAGAGTAATCCTCTTGAAAAGTGAAAATAGATCGTACTATTGCAGCCAACTGCGTAAAACATAATAGAACTGCGTGATTCAGTGTGACAAATTAATAATGGGAGATTAATGAGTAAAATAGTTTAGGGTATCGTTGCTGTCAGATAACAAATTTTTTTTCTTAACGAATTTTCTTGTTTCGCTAACAAAACACAAAAATGTTGAGAGGTTGGACGAATTTTTTTTCATTAGTTTTTATTAATTATTACTAAATGAAAAGTTCCCATGCTTTCAAGATATACAAATGTGACTTTCAGCTTTACATTTCAATTTTTTTTTTAAAGTGCAAATACTAGAAAATGGCGGAGTTTATTCAATTTTGAAATCTCATTTCTCAGAACCTAAACAACTGAAATACAAAATTTCTATTGATTTACAAATGGAAATACACTATCCAAAATACGCAGGGATTCTTCAAAAACTTAGATTATTACAGAGATGGCCTATTAGCTTATTTGAAGCGAAATTAAAAAATTAATTTTAAATATTTGCAAATAATTGAACAACTGAAACATTGAAACTGGTGAATTAATAGTTCTCTTTACTTTGAATATCTTTGCAACGATGCCAGCCAGTAATCAATGATTTTCAATGTTCTAAACTAACTTCGACATCCTGCAACGTTTTCACTTAAAAGAAAATTAAAATACAAAGCCGAGAGTCACGTTTATATGCTTCAAGAAGATTGTCGACTTCTCAGTTAGTAATTACGTATTATAAAAACTTGTGAACTTCTATTTTTTCGAGTGATTTACCTCCTTAACGTTGCAACTCTATCTCAAGTTAAGTTATGTAATTATTTTTGTACTGATCAAATTACTTAGTATGTAATTAGTAATCAAATTACTTAGTAATATTCGACTGATCAAATTACTTAGTATGTAATTAGTAATCAAATTACTTAGTAATATTCGACTGTATGTAATTAATAATCAAATTACTTAGTAATTAATAATCAAATTACTTAGTAATAATCGACTGATCAAATTACTTAGTATGTAATTACTGACTGCTGAACATATTTACGCCAATTATAATGTGGAAAGAAGTTATCCGACTGTGAGATAAGCTCAACCTTTCTCGCGATAAAAGTCACAAAACATCGAGTGCGCGATTGAGACTGATTGTGCGTGCGAGGGGACCTAAACGGGGAGCGTAGCTCGACTGAAGCTAACACATTTTCACAACACGAAAACACAATGACATATCATTCGATTGTTTCTAAAAGTTATATTATCGACGGCCACACGTGACGATGATAATCAACAAAACTCTCAACACGAGGATGACGACTACTCCTCAATTTTCCTGTTTTAAAATCCGTTTTCAAACGTATAACACTGGATATTGCTTATCGCAGTGCACTGTACACACGAAACGTGAATCGTAATCACATCATTCGCCAAAACTTCTGTGTGTTCACCGTGATAGGAAAGAAAAGCACATTCATTATTCAGAAGCGAGCATTCCAGGACCGCAGCGATGCGTGAAAAGAACACCGTCAGTCGACGTTGAAATCGCGACGCGTTACCCGACGAAAAAGCACAGGTGTTGTATGTATAATAATTTCTGTGGCGCCAATTTTTTCGCCTTACGTCGTCTACTTGTTTCATTAAACAAATGAAATGTCCATTAGATGTTATACAATCGATGTCTTCACTGTCCTTTAATATTTGTCACATTCTTTTACAATATCCTCTCATTTGTGAACATTTGTCTCTCATTTCAACTCGTATTTATTAATCTGTTTGCTTGCTCGCAGCAAGGATTACCTAGCACGTTTTTATTTTTCCGGGAACTGTTGTATAATTTACTTATTAACTGACGAAATTATTGATTTCTTCCTTCTATTAGAAACGAGAGAGAGAAAGAGAGAGGATAGAAGTCAATAGTATGTAAAAATTCGTGTTATGATGAGAGGATCAGTGTTATCAATGACTCTATTATATCTTCGACTCGTCGAATTTTCTCATTTCAATCAATGTACTGATTAATTATAGATCAATATCGCGCACAGAGTTACAAATTCGCGAATGGAATAAAAACTTGAAGAATCAAGGTCTTCGATGAGTCGAAGATATGCAATTAAGTTAAAAGGGTATTGAATAGCGTGGAAACGAGTAAAAAGGGGGAATCGAACAATCAAGGAAAGTTAACACAATTGACTGCCATCCTTCTGGGAGAGAATTTTCACAATAAAAACACGATGAAGGCACATTTTTCATTCGTTTCAATATAATTGTCCAATTATTTGAAATTTGCAATCGTTATCATTATATTGTTGTCACTTGAAATAATAGTTTCATTCTTACTTTAATTACACTAAGATGTTTATAGGAATAGAAACGTGGCAGTCAGTGTGTTAATGTCGTTCTTTCGGGCTCCGCAGATCGTCGTTTCACTCACGAACTAAGAAAAAAAGAGAGAAAAAAAAAGATCAATTGCGCGGAGATTTTTCTCTCGACGAGAGGCGAGTACGATAAAACTTTCACAAAGGATTTGCCGGAGAAAAAGACGCGGCCAAGTAGTCTCGGAACATTAAACTTGTCAAAAGTTGCGCAAACCTTTATTCGGGACCTCTATACCTCGCAGTATCAAATTATTTCCTTTTAAACAATCTCTAGAGATACTTAAAAACAGTAGTGTCTCGTTGTATCATTTTATATAACTTTTATACAAAAATGTACGTTATAATCAACATTTGTAAAGTAATTAATGATAATATACGCGTACAATTAATAATATAGTAAATTGATATATGGATTAATTTTATCAGCACTGGTAGGTATAGATGCGTTTATGTTAAGAAGAAGTTCTGCGTTGTATTACTATTTCTCTCAATTTGTATGCATTATACTGAGCAAGGTTGACCATTTTTTCTATATATGTTTTTTATAATTTTATACATATGTATAGTACGTATACATAATACATTATATCTCATATATGTGTTTATTATTTTTATTTATATTTATATTACACATATATCCACATTTTATTATGTTTCATATTTATCATGTTTAATGTCACAATTATTTCTCTGAAGAAGATTAAAAATAAACAAAAAATGGTGACCCAGCTCCGTATATTTCAACATACTGGATATTAATCCGATGTGTCATTATCGAGTAAATATTGTATTTTCATAAACAGGAATTTACAGAAAAGATTTGCAAAGGAAATTCACATCGCGAAATGCACCGAAGATATTTCAGCGTGTCGGTCACTGAGTAGACATTATATTTTCACGCGAACAAAGTAAGAAAAGTATTCGAAACTGTGTCACAGACATAAATCAGTCAGAGAGGAATATTTACTCGTTTTGTGTTTGTGCCAGATCTGGCCTCGAGACTCTAGCAATAGTTTCGCTGATACGGTAAAGAAGTTACACACAACTCCGATCAATTTGTCACTGATATCCCGTAAAAAAAAAAGAAGAAGAAAGAAAGAAAAACAAGCAGACACACACATAGATAAGAAGCTGCACCTCGAGCAAATTTTTTTCTTTTTTTTTTTCTCTTTTTCACTGGCGCTCGACGTGCTTTCTCTTCTTTTTTTCGAAACGAAACGAAAGAAACAAGAAGAAGAAGAAAAAGAAAACTGGAAAACAAATTGGTCCACACTAGGCGTGCTTGGGTCACGTGTTTTACTCTGCCATTATCCACATGTCGTTGCAAATTGAATCACGTCGCTGTGAAACATGGCAGTGTGAAGAGACAAACTTGTGCCGTGGCTGATTCGACACCAACGAAGAGTTTACATCAATTCACCAAACAAGAACGACGTCATTGGATGCACATTCTTTCAAATAGATATTACATCGAGGAGAGAAGCAACGGTTATATACTTGATGCACATATAATAGTAGTAGATAAACTGAGAGAGAGAGTTTAAGTTACCTTGAGTGTATAAGATTTAGATAACAATCTTCTGCGATTTTTCTCTTTCTCTTCTTTGTAGAGAAATGAGACGAAAGAAAAATTTGGGACAAGGCATTTATTATGTATTATCTTCAGTAATATCTGTATATATTGTTTTAACAAAGTGGCTGCACTAAAATCCTCTTACTGCCTCGGCAATTTGACGAACCTCTTTCTATCTCGGTGATGTAGATTGCGAATTCACGGTTTCAGCAAACAAACGAACTAAATGTTTTTAATCGCTATGTAAAACATTGGTTAGCGAAGGGATTTTTTTGAAAAATATTGACTTTCAATCGAATAAATAGTAATATAATAATCAAATAAATTATAATAAACAATAAACAAATTAAAAATATTTTTTTAAAAATACTTTCGACTTTCTGTCGAATAAATAGTTCGATAAATAGAATAAGTAATTAAACAAATAATACAATAAATGAACAAAAAACAAAAAGATATATTTAAAAACAGAGAAGTTTTGAACATTTTTTAATAATTCAAATTACTTCGCCAGTAAATATTATATATTTGCTATCTTTCTTTGATTGCATCACGACGATTCCAGTAAAAATATACGAATATCACTTGAACAGTAAAGATTTCATTTTCCAAATTTTCCAACAATTTCATTTTCTCTTTTCATACGAAAGAAATCGCAGAAGATTTCACACATTCAAAATAACCTAACGTTTCAAAAAGAAAGATAAAAAAAAGGACAAGTTATCAGACAAAAGGAATAGCGAGTGTGCTCGAAACAAATGTATATACATACAACAATTCTTTTTGATGCTTCGAGGTTACATTTCATATTTGCAAAATATGCGTCAGTCTTGTTCAACGCTTTGTGTGTTACGATGGCAAATGGTTAAGATATTTCCATGAAAACAATACTTCATGAGTAACATTGACGTACAATATTCAGTTCGTATTTTGTAAATTATGTACATATATATGTATACACATATACAGAATGTTTGTCCTAATATCTCGCATGTTATTTATGCTGCAAGTAATATGACGATGTTATAAAATATTTCAAAGATATTTATACAATGATTTCAATATAATATTTCTGTAACGCAATATTTTTAAAAATTACATCAATTGCATCGATATATATTTAATTCTTAGACTGTATACAATTATTTAATCTTACTAAATTATGAAAATTATTTCCAACTGGCTAAAGGGACAATTTCTACTTCCAGTTACATTGCAAATTTTTCTTACTCTGCAAACAAAAATATTATTATTTTCTACATTAAATGAATTTATCTTGTAGTTCTCAACAGCATCACGAAGAAATTTATACTACTCCATTTAGAAAAGTCCAAGTAATTGTCGCGAAAGATTGTTTTCACGGATAATATTTAAATATTGTTCAACACGGATAAATTTTGATTCACTTACTGATAAATTTTCTCCTATTATATTATCGTCGCAAACAGTTGAAAAATCATGTGAAATATTCTAGTATAAAGATTCTGTATATACATATACAAATATATAAATATATTATATTTTATATGGAAAACAGCATCTTTAAATTATTTAGGAAACTACCTGTGAAAAGAACTTCGTAACTCTGCGATGAAAACAACGAATGAATACATATATATACGTATTGAAAGTACAAGGTATACACATCATCCTCGGTCTGACTAAAATCAGACTCTACTACTAGTCTGCATCCAATGCGACCGCACTGACGTTTTGATGGTCGTGCCTTTAGTAGCCATGTGCGGATACTAGAAATTTACGAACGATTCTATCATTACGGAGGAGCTCGAATTTCTTCTGTCGGATTTAACACAGATATTATGTCTATCTTTAGTTTTTTATAACGGTTAAACAGACAAAGTTGTATAGTATTCAATGAAAGCATCATAAATTGACGCTTACATGTAGCAAACTATCAATTTAATTGTATACTGAATTTTAATTATATTTGCATTCAAATATATTATATATATATAATATTTATATTCGTAATTCAATTAATTTTTATAATTATATTGAATATTATGTTCATATTTCAATTATGTTTGTAATTTGTAATCAATTTCAGTTTTATTTTTAATTGAAAATATAGAGGCAGAAATTTAGATTCGGGGAATTTATAAGTAAATGCACGCTCTGATTAAGTAAATATAATATCATAATATCATAAAATAGTACAGCAAAAAGTATAAAAAGTATATAGTGTCGTTACATAGATATAAATAGTACAAATAGGTATAAATAGTATAAATCAAATTGATTTCGACTGAATTCAAAGAACAGTAATATAGAGTAAATTTCAAATTAAAAAATTAGAAAGATCTTGTAAATTATAGATATAGTGATTTTACTTACTCTGGACTTATCAATCATTTTGATTCTGAATTACGGTCTCTTGCATCATTTGCTTTCAAATTGCAATCACTTTTGCAGTCTAGTTATCCTCAATAAAGTAAACTATGAAACTCATTTCGAACGCAAATTGCTATCAGAGAAACAGGCAAAGAGATTGAACAAATAAACAGAAGCTCATATCCGTTGGAAATAACTGTTAAACACGGAATAGTAGTCGAAACGATCATGTACACTGCGGCGTGTACAATTGATCTAGCTGAACTTATCTGATTGTTTTCCAGTTCTTTAAATTATATGCAAACATGCAGGTTGTCAAGTTATCCAAGTGACAAGATCTTCAATTTGAGAAAACTATCATGGGAACTCGATGATTTCAAATATTAAAGTGATAAAATTAAGTATTCGATATATTGAAATTTAAATTTAATTTAAAGTCGAATTCCTTATAAACGTCAAACGACAACAATGAAAAAGCATGTTTTTACTTTTCTGCACGCAATTTGTAAAATGTTGCATTCACGTTAGACGCATGCGCGTCAGACGCTTTCACACCGACGCGCGAAATTTGAAACTCGGGTATAGAGAGACAGGAACGTGCCTTATTCCGGCAAAAATCTCTAACACACGCGTCGAGACATCGATCTTTATAAGAAATCCCGCCTTTACAAAGTATCAATTGTTTCGATTGTGTAAGATTCACGTGTATACACGTGTGTTAAGACACACGTGGATCTTTAATTTTATACAGGTCCAAATCTCTACTAATCTCAATTCACCAACATGGCTACTAAAAACCACGCGTGACACACCTTTCTGCTAAATCCAACGTGGAAATTCGACTAAACAAAAGATACGAATCGTCGTATCGTGAGAAAAAAAAAGAACGCCCGTGCATGCCTAGTCTTCAGGTGCGCGCGCACACAGAAAAAAAAACCCCAAAAACCAAACAAGAACGCACACATCGAGAATCATACATGGGTTAGAGGTTAGAAAAAGAGAGAGATAGAGAGAGAAGGAAAATTTGATCGTACGACTTACGCTAGGTGTCGTATTGCCTTGGTTCACGTGCTGAGCCGGTACATCGTCGTTAAAATAGTCGTCGTTCTGCGTTCCCGGCACGCTCTGAGCAAAGTCCAAGAGACGACGGTTCGGGCTATCCGGTGTGGTCGGCAAATCATTAGGTAAATTCGGTAGGCAGGACGAGGCGCTGCGACGGTGTCGCGACAGACTGTAATGCTCATAGTTACGATAACAGCCTGGCCCAGTCTGGGCAGGGCCGCGTCCGCACGCGGATTCCCCCTCGGTGCTGTTACCATCCACGCCGGACATATTGTGACCTGGAAACAGGTTCCGCGTCCGTTCTGTCTTGTAACAATGCCGTTACCGTCATCAAACCTTGACGCAAGAATAGGCGAGGATTCAATCCGAAACTTTTGCACTCGTCTTCGGCAACGTACTCCAATAGAAAGAGAGAGAGAGAGAGAGAAGGGAAAACTAATAGATAAATATAGATAGAGATAGATAGATAGAGATAGATAGATAAATAAGATAAGGTTAGGAAGAAGAAAGACATGCAGCGATTTTTTCTTTTGGATGAACGATACGATCCGTTTGAAAAGTGCGAATGACAGGAGTTATGTCTCGGCCTGGTCCGGCGTGGTAGGCTGGTCGTTAGGTGGATTGTAGAGGAACGCAGCAGGATATACAGGCAAATCATAGACACCAGCGTTTGTGTACCACTGTTGCGAATAGAATTTCGTTAGAATTAAAATTTACCTACGTGTTTTCTGATGTTAATCGATATGTTTTGTCAAGCAAACTTCGCACAGCGTAAGAATTTCCCCAAAATTTATGTACAGTATATTTCCTGCAATTTTCAGTGTGTCGAAGGATGAACTTTTAAGCGTTCGTTGATGAATGAACTTATTGTCAGAATGAAAAGGAAAAATAAAATAATTCTTGGTAATTTTGAACTTTAGTAATTAATTATCGAAATTGAATGTGGTATTGTAAATACTGTAATCGTCAGTGTTAATGTTTCTGTGATCAGAACATCTTGCTTGAACTCTAGATTGATAAATTGAATTATTTGGACTTGATCTTCCTTTCAATTGATTTTGCAACGATGCCGTGTACAAAAATCATCTTAGTTTTGACTTAAAAAATAATCGAGTATACAGTAATATACTGTCGAGAGCATTTTGCACATAAATGCCATACGATTATTATTAATCTTTCAATATACTTATTTACGAATGTATTTGAACTCAATATTGCGAATAAAACTTTAAAATACTTTAATTGTGAAACAAAAAAGAAAAGCTATAAAAACTATTTTTTTACTGTAAAAATAAGTATACTTATTGAAAATGAAATTCTTAACAATGTCTGCTTACCATCCACGCCGGACATCTAAACGATTTAAGAAGCTCGATGTCCAGTTGTTCGTGCGTTTCTTCGCATCTTGATAAGTTTATCAATCATGGCGCAGGTACGATAACAGAAAGATGACTGATCATGCTTACAATTAGTGTAATTAGGTGTATTAACACTGGAACTCCGAACACAATCATTTCAATACTTATTCTGATACGTTTTCTCTTAGAAACATCTTTGTTGTATGTACAAAATTTCATTACATATTTTAAGAGATCGCCTATAATATTGTAATAAATATCATATCGTAGTATAAACAAACGAAATCGAAATGATTTTAAAATCCTAATTTAATTTGCGTGACAGAGCACACGTAAATATTGATTGTTTTATGTATGTTTTTATTCCATGTTTCTTCCGCAAAACTGTGCCAATATTTTGTGAACAGTATTATGAATTATTATCGTAACAGAGAAATTATAACAGAAATACGAAACAACAGCAGAGAAATATATAAAGAAGAGAGAAATTGAATTTTGTTGTAAATTGAATTGTATTATAAATATTTTTACAAGTAATATTTTATAAATAAAGATAAAAATATAGATTTGTATGAACGCTTCGTTATAAAAAGTTATGACAAAAATAGAAGACAAGATGCTGATTTCTCATTTGAAGGATTGACCTTTGATCTTCGAGATTACCGAGCATCATCCCACCGGGCTTTTACTCGTGAGAAAAAGTTTAGACAAAAATTAATATCCATTAGGAATTAATATAACGCGTAAGCATGTTTCGTGAAAAGTAAAATTTAAAAATATTTCAGTACTACTGAACAATTACACGTAGCACTGCTTTTAGATAATCAAATTTTTGCAGTTTATACTGTACAGATAATTTATATAGCTATCTCACTTAATTAAAAGTTAAAAGAGAGCAGGTTAAGGCACCCTTAATGAAATAAGTTTGATAAATGTAATGCGAAGTCTAATTTAAATATTTAAAAATATTAAGTAATATTCTAAAAGTTAGATATTTTAAAATGCAGTTAGATTGTAAGATTTTGTCTTTATCAAATTAAAAATCGTTTTAAAAATATCTGTTGTTTCTTTGTATTCTGTTACAACTTTCTAATCAATCATGATATCTTTTCCTTCATTTTCACTTTTGTCCTATAAAAAAAAGTGCACAAACTATCATATATTTAATCAATTCTCTTTATAACAGTATAAAATTATATAATTTTGCAATTTCATGATGTACAATATAAAGTGTAATTCCCAATTCTAAGTATTTCAAACAAAACAACTATGATCGTTCATTCCCTCCAATTTCATAACATACCTCATTGCAAACTAAACTAATTCCAAAACTACTGAAAGTAATCTAACATACAGATAAAATGAAATAAAATAAGTAGAAGTCTCATCAAAATTTAAAAAAAAAAAAAGATATTTTAACATACAGATAAAATGAAATAAAATAAGTAGAAACAGACTATATTTCAGTCTCATCAAAATTTCAAAAAAAAAGATATTTTAACATACAGATAAAATGAAATAAAATAAGTAGAAACAGACTATATTTCAGTCTCATCAAAATTTCAAAAAAAAAGATATTTTAACATACAGATAAAATGAAATAAAATAAGTAGAAACAGACTATATTTCAGTCTCATCAAAATTTCAAAAAAAAAGATATTTTAACATACAGATAAAATGAAATAAAATAAGTAGAAACAGACTATATTTCAGTCTCATCAAAATTTCAAAAAAAAAGATATTTTAACATACAGATAAAATGAAATAAAATAAGTAGAAACAGACTATATTTCAGTCTCATCAAAATTTCAAAAAAAAAGATATTTTAACATACAGATAAAATGAAATAAAATAAGTAGAAACAGACTATATTTCAGTCTCATCAAAATTTCAAAAAAAAAGATATTTTAACATACAGATAAAATGAAATAAAATAAGTAGAAGTCTCATCAAAATTTCAAAAAAAAAAGATATTTTAACATACAGATAAAATGAAATAAAATAAGTAGAAGTCTCATCAAAATTTAAAAAAAAAAAAGATATTTTAACATACAGATAAAATGAAATAAAATAAGTAGAAACAGACTATATTTCAGTCTCATCAAAATTTCAAAAAAAAAGATATTTTAACATACAGATAAAATGAAATAAAATAAGTAGAAACAGACTATATTTCAGTCTCATCAAAATTTCAAAAAAAAAGATATTTTAACATACAGATAAAATGAAATAAAATAAGTAGAAGTCTCATCAAAATTTCAAAAAAAAAAGATATTTTAACATACAGATAAAATGAAATAAAAGAAGTAGAAACAGACTATATTTCAGTCTCATCAAAATTTCAAAAAAAAAGATATTTTAACATACAGATAAAATGAAATGAAATAAGTAGAAGTCTCATCAAAATTTCAAAAAAAAAAGATATTTTAACATACAGATAAAATGAAATAAAATAAGTAGAAACAGACTATATTTCAGTCTCATCAAAATTTCAAAAAAAAAGATATTTTAACATACAGATAAAATGAAATAAAATAAGTAGAAACAGACTATATTTCAGTCTCATCAAAATTTCAAAAAAAAAGATATTTTAACATACAGATAAAATGAAATAAAATAAGTAGAAGTCTCATCAAAATTTCAAAAAAAAAAGATATTTTAACATACAGATAAAATGAAATAAAATAAGTAGAAGTCTCATCAAAATTTCAAAAAAAAAAAAAAGATATTTTAACATACAGATAAAATGAAATAAAATAAGTAAAAGAAACAGAGAACTATATTTCAATCTCATTAAAATTTCAAAAAAAAAAAAAAAAAAAAAAAAAAAAACGTAAAGGATAATAATTTATGAATGAAACTGTTCTGTGTGGGTCTACTTTGTCACGATACTTTGTCATCCAGGAATTTTACAGGAAACTTGTTCCACTATGTTTGATCACGTTTGAGCCTCGTCTTGCGATTCTCATCGGTCATCTTTAGTTTTGATAATGTTTGTATGTCGTCGATGATATTTAATTGTCAACGCTTCCAACAATTCGTGGCCAAAAAGTGGAGTTTGACGAACGTTTGGAGCAGTTTGGAGGCGTTTGGAGCGAGCGCAGCGTTGATTCTTGCGAGTCGGGCCGGGGAATTCAGTGGCCGGGGATGGCAAACAATCGCGACAGGTGGCCCTTTGTCGACCAGGGGGTGGGAGGCATTGTCGCGGGGCGCGCGAGCGCGTGCACGCGGTATTTATCTGGCGGAAACCGTGGCCATAACTTCGTTTCCATGGGAATTGTTTGGCAACAGGTGGGGAAAATTTCCACGCACAGGCTGGCCTGCACAGCCTCGTTTCTCCTCCCAACCCTCTCCAGCCGCCCACACGCTTCACCGCCAGTGCAACAATTCTATTTTCCTACCCACCCACCTTCATTTCTCTCTCTCTCTCTCTCTCTCTCTCTCTCTCTCTCTCTCTCGTCGTTTCCATCGACGTTAGCTTCTCGCTACTTTTGCGCATCGTGCTTTTGCAGTTTCAAGTTAGAACCACGAAAGTGGTCGAAACGGTCAATTTGAAATGGTAATTTTTCTATGGGAATCTTGTATATGTTTACAGATACTCGAGCTTTTTTTTTTTTTAATGTATCGTTAACTTCTTCTTGCAGCTCTTCCACTGCTACGAATATTACACTTTAGTTTCATCGGTAGTTCTAGTGTTAAACGACATAAATAACTATTATTTTGTTGTAAGTTAATATAACTATGATTGTGTTATAAATTATTAACATTGTGAAACGTTTCTGTTTCTATAAATATTTCAGAGCCACTCAAACGAGATGAATATAATATATAATGAATAGAAGTACCAAAGTGGTCGAAATGATTATTACAATTTATTACAGTTTCCTATGGAAATTTTATATTCACGACAGCATATTTTCATAGATACTCGATACTTATTTTTTACTCGATACTTGTGTTGTTTCTTTTTTTTTTATTATATCACTAATTTTCTCTTAGCCTGCGCTTTGATTTCGTTGCTCTTGACTCTCTTAAGTATAGAATGAATTTCTCAATTCAATTCAAAGTCAGTCGCGATGTCGTGAAATCAGTTACAAAAGGACGTATATCATCAGTTGTAAGATATTAACTTTCGGTGTTCTGTGTGTGGAATGGGCAAATTCTGAAAGGGAAAGGGCCCAGAACTTTCTCCAGTGTCCGACAGTTGCAGATGTCCCAAGTGGTGTACCATAAACTTTAGAGAAAGTTAGGCCTGGGACTTGGGATTGTTTATGGCTAGCCCTTCAGGCCTAGCGTTTAAGACATTAAGGGTATGGATGCGTTTGTGTGGATGTGTGTATGAATGACGGATTTTGTGCAAACAGAGAGAACAGAGTGAGTGTCGAGAAGTCAGAGAAAACACAGTCAGAGAGAAGACAGTGAGTTGAGAGAGAGAAGAGAGTCTAGCGAGTTTAGCAATTGAGAAAATAGTGCAAAACGTCACTTTATAATCGTTATTAAACGAATTTTCTTTATGTAACTTTAAATAAACAACCATCTTTTATCAAAATTCCTACAAATTGGGGTCTCAAGCCGGGATTCCTACGTATACTCACGATTCGTTAAATTAACGATCGGGACTGATCGTCAGGGAAGACGAAACTTCAACCACTTGCGAATCGAGCTGATCGTCACTCAGAAAAATTCGTCAGAACAAACCAGATCAAACCAGATTAAACCAGATTAAAAATTCGTCAGAACAAACCAGATCAAACCAAATTAAACCAGATCAAACCAGATTAAACCAGATTAAAAATTCGTCAGAACAAACCAGATCAAACCAAATTAAACCAGATCAAACCAGATTAAACCAGATTAAAAATTCGTCAGAACAAACCAGATCAAACCAAATTAAACCAGATCAAACCAGATTAAACCAGATTAAAAATTCGTCAGAACAAACCAGATCAAACCAAATTAAACCAGATCAAACCAGATTAAACCAGATTAAACCAGATTAAAAATTCGTCAGAACAAACCAGATCAAACCAAATTAAACCAGATCAAACCACATCAAACCAGATCAAACCATCTTCGATCAGACCAGAAAAATTCAGTATTTCAGTCGAATTTCCACGACTTCACACGTGCAGGCGTGTTCTGATGCAAAGTGCGCGTATAATATAGGGGAACCGAGGGTCGCGGGGTGAAGTTCACGTATATTGCACTTCCCCCCCGCGGAGCGTCGTCGACGTCGACGACCCTCTGATCTTCGACGCGATCACCGGAGAGAGAGCCTTCTAATTAAAGTCTCTCGACTTTTTCCCCGACGCGTTTCCACCTCGGTGAGCGAGATCCACGAGAGAGGGGGGAAAGGATCAACGATTGAGGCCTGAGAATAATTGAAATCGTTCAGCCCACCGTGTCAGCAATTAACATACTCCCGATACTCCGTCACGATCCAATCTTCTTTCTTTTCGTTTGTTTTTTTTTTTTTTTTTTTTTTTTTTTT